>NW_024412430.1:466837-478155 GCF_014898765.1 Herpailurus yagouaroundi
ACTCTCAATCTAAAGGTGTCCTCAGGTCTAAAATGAGTCTCTTGTAGACAGCAAATAGATGGGTCTTGTTTTTTTATCCATTCTGATACCCTATGTCTTTTGGTTGGCGCATTTAATCCATTTACATTCGGTGTTATTATAGAAAGATACGGGTTTAGAGTCATTGTGATGTCTGTATGTTTTATGCTTGTAGTGATGTCTCTGGTACTTTGTCTCACAGGGTCCCCCTTAGGATCTCTTGTAGGGCTGGTTTAGTGGTGATAAATTCCTTCAGTTTTTGTTTGTTTGGGAAGACCTTTATCTCTCCTTCTATTCTAAATGACAGACTTGCTGGATAAAGGATTCTCGGCTGCATATTTTTTCTGTCTAGCACACTGAAAATCTCCTGCCAATTCTTTCTGGCCTGCCAAGTTTCAAAAGAGAGATCAGTCACGAGTCCTATAGGTCTCCCTTTATATGTGAGGGCACGTTTACCCCTTGCTGCTTTCAGAATTTTCTCTTTATCCTTGTATTTTGCCAGTTTCACTATGATATGTCGTGCAGAAGATCGATTCAAGTTACGTCTGAAGGGAGTTCTCTGTGCCTCTTGGATTTCAATGCCTTTTTCCTTCCCCAGTTCAGGGAAGTTCTCAGCTATTATTTCTTCAAGCACCCCTTCAGCACCTTTCCCCCTCTCTTCCTCCTCTGGGATACCAATTATGCGTATATTATTTCTTTTTAGTGTATCACTTAGTTCTCTAATTTTCCCCTCATACTCCTGGATTTTTTTCTCTCTCTTTTTCTCAGCTTCCTCTTTTTCCATAACTTTATCTTCTACTTCACCTATTCTCTCCTCTGCCTCTTCAATCGAAGCCGTGGTGGTTTCCATTTTGTTATGCATTTCGTTTAAAGCGTTTTTCAGCTCCTCGTGACTGTTCCTTAGTCCCTTGATCTCTGTAGCAAGAGATTCTCTGCTGTCCTCTATACTGTTTTCAAGCCCAGCGATTAATTTTATGACTATTATTCTAAATTCACTTTCTGTTATATTATTTAAATCCTTTTTGATCAGCTCATTAGCTGTTGTTATTTCCTGGAGATTCTTCTGAGGGGAATTCTTCCGCTTGGTCATTTTGGATAGTCCCTGGCGTGGTGAGGACCTGCAGGGCACTTCCCCTGTGCTGTGGTGTATAACTGGAGTTGGTGGGCAGAGCCGCAGTCAGACCTGATGTCTGCCCCCAGCCCACCGCTGGGGCCACAGTCAGACTGGTGCGTGCCTTCTCTTCCCCTCTCCTAGGGGCGGAATTCACTGTGGGGTGGCGTGGCCTGTCTGGGCTACTTGCACACTGCCAGGCTTGTGATGCTGGGGATCTGGCGTCTTAGCTGGGGTGGGTAAGCAAGGTGTACAGGGGCAGGAGGGGCAGGCTTAGCTTGCTTCTCCTTAGGTGATCCACTTCAGGAGGGGCCCTGTGGCAGCAGGAGGGAGTCAGATCCGCTGCCGGAGGTTTGGCTCCGCAGAAGCGCAGAGTTGGGTGTTTGCGCAGAGGGAGCCAAGTTCCCTGGCATGAACTGGGTCTCTTCGGGATTTTGGCTGGGGGATGGGCGGGGAAGATGGCGCTGGCGAGCGCCTTTGTTCCCCACCAAACTGAGCTCTGTCGTCCGGGGGCTCAGCAGCTTTCCTTCCCTTTGTCCTCCAGCCTTCCCGCTTTCTGAGCAGAGCTGTTAACTTATGACCTCCCAGCCGCTAAGTCGCGCTTGCTGTCGGAACACAGTCCGTCAGGCCCCTCCGCTTTTTGCAAGCCAGACTCGGGGGCTCTGCTTGGCCGGCGAGCCGCCCCTCTGCCCCGGCTCCCTCCTGCCAGTCCGTGGAGCGCGCACCGCCTCGCCGCCCTTCCTACCCTCTTCCGTGGGCCTCTCGTCTGCGCTTGGCTCCAGCGACTCCGTTCTGCTAATCCTCTGGTGGTTTTCTGGGTTATTTAGGCAGGTGTAGGTGGAATCTAAGTGATCAGCAGGACGCGCGGTGAACCCAGTGTCCTTCTACGCCGCCATCTTCCCTCCTCCCAACTAAACTTTTAAATATTGCTTTGGGACCATTATCAGAAGAACACTCTTTTCTTGTCCGTGACCCTCTTTATGGACATGTTGTACAGATTTACTTTGCAAATGGGACTTCCAGATAAATTGTACTGCAGAAGGATTTTTATAAAAATTCCAGACAGTTCTTCCCCATATAATCAAATTATAGCTGATCTAAGTTTGCAGATTATATATATATATATATGTATATATATATATATTATCAGAAAAAACAATATTATCAGAAAAAATATATAATATTATCAGAAAAAAATATATATAATGTGTGATTCAAAACAGAATTGCAGAATTAACTATGGTTCTAGAATTTCTATGGAAAGATGATTCTGTGGACATAGGCAAAGTAATTGGAGCACAACTCATATGAGTTTAGATTGATTTTTCTAACCCTTACAATTGAAACCAAGGAAGGATGTACAATGTGAGTAGCTTAATAGAGAAAAGACTAATTATTAATTGCATCAGTTCTTATCACCCTCAAAATTTGGAAGAGTGGGAAGAACAAATAGAATATTAAATCTGAAATTATTTAAACTACTAGATACCCTTGAACTCCTGTCACTTAAATCCTTAACTCTTAGCCCTGTACTCTTCCCATTAAGAACTTATAAATTGTCTTCCTATGAACAACTCCCCCGCTGGCTCATGAGACTAAGAATAGCTCCATCCAGATTATTTTTATTATGGTAAAATGTACATACATTGATGTTTCCATTTAGCCATTTAAAGATGTATAATTTGACAGGATGCTAAGGATTATACGGGAATACAATGAACAATGTTAAGTCAACAAATTAGGTAACCTGGATGAAATGGAGAGAACCATAGAAAGACATAAACTAGTGAAACTGACTGAAGAAGAAATAGAAAATGTGAATAAGCCTATAGGAAGTGAAGGGATTGAGACTTAGGGAAAGAGCATTGTGCTTGAGGGAACAGCAAAACCCCAAGTGGGGAGAATACTTGGTGTGTTCAGAGAAATACAGGGGGCCTCCATGGCTACACAGAGTGAATGAGTGGAATCATGGCAGGAGACATAGTCAGAAAGATAAGGAGGTAAGTTTCTGTAACATTTCTTAACTTCAAATCCTAGTGGATTAACAAAACAAAAGTTTATTTCATACTGTTGCCATTTGCAGTTTGCAGGGACTCTGTTCTACATGGTTTCTTAAGGACCTAAGTTGATAGACTGCTGATATCTTATAGCAGCACTATTTGCAACATGTGGGCTCCTTGATTGTTACAGAAGACCAGTAGATAGATATTGTACCATAACTTTTCTATACCTTGGCTCCACCTAATTTTAAGGAGTCTGAGGAATGTGGTTGAGCAGTAGACTTTTTGGTGAGGCTTGTTTTCTTTGCCATTGGACAGTAGGTGGCAGAATCTTTGATGGCCATTGTAAAGAGTAAGTGTGATTGGCAGCCTCTGGATAATTTTAACTTATACATGTTAACAGGAACATTCTGGTGCTCTGTTATATGGAGAATGACAAAAGGAACTTAAGGGTGGAGGCAGAGAGAAATAAATTCAGAGCCTATTAACAGTAACAGGGGCATGGCATGATAATGCTTGTGACCAGCATGGTAATGGCAGAGGTATCAGTATTGGTTAGATTCTGTGTGTATTTGGGTGTGGTGCTAATATATTCTATTAATTAGCAGAATTTCATATGAAGAACCCATATTGGCATTATTAAGCATATTATTAGCATTACTAGTCTTTAGAATTTGAACCTAGGTCCTTTCAGTTCAAAAGCCCAGACTCTTAACCACCATTATAACTATTTGAAAAACTAAGGAAGGAAAAATTTTCTAAGTCTTGCACTTAATAAAAATATCATTTGTATTATTTTATAATTAACCTGAATGCATACTTACTTGATCTAAAATTGTAATATCACGGTATCGGCTAACCAGTAATTAACTCTGTTGTGTGATAAGTTTTGGTTTGGCAGTGATACCTCATATATGATAGTCTGTGTATTTTACTTTTTAGTCTTAAGTTTAAGAAATTGAGCAAAACATGGTTTGTCTTATTTCTCCTGAAGGCAAAAAGTAATTTCTGTGGTACTATATACAAATGATTGGCCTATAACTTATTATAAAAAAGGAACCTCTCCTATCGGATTCTATAACCACATCTGTTTTTTTTTTATGTTTTTACTTTTATTTTTTTAAATCTCTGTTTACAGAAACACTTTCCTCTTAATATCTAAGGTTCAAGGCTCCTCTTAGACATGAAATGAAGTCCTGAATGGTTTGGCTAGAATTATTTAAATAATTATTTGCTATTTAATTAATAGCAAATACTTTTTAATTTTTTTTAATGTTTATTTTTGAGAGAGAGAGAGAGAGAGAGAGAGAGCGCACATGGGGGAGGGGAAGAGAGAGAGGGAGACACAGAACCTGAAACAGGCTTCAGACTCTGAAGTGTCAGCACAGAGCCCAAAGTGGGGCTCAAACTCACAAACCTCGAGATCATGACCTGGGCCAAAGTCAGATGCCCAACCAGCTGAGCCACTCGGGCGCCCCAATAGTACATACTTTTAACATGGGGAAACAAACACAGAAAGGTCTATTGAAGACCAGAAAATACTGGACATTGTTTTACCTGTTACAGAAAAGTATATGCATTTAAAATCAATTTCAAGAGATGGCTGTCAGTGGCTGTCAAACATTTTATGGACATGGAACTTAAATTTTCATAGCAGCAGAATTATTATGTCAAGACCAACCAAAAATAGGGCTATAATTCCTCTAGTTTGTATCACTAGAAATCTTCTCCAAGACATATGCTCATAAGATGATTAAAATTTTGAATCATGACACAAAATTGATGATTCATAAATTATACATGTGTCTGCATTGTTACAAAATTGTGTTGCACTTTCTATGTACTTAATGTATTCTCAGTGTCCATAACCATTTAATTTTCAAACGAAGCCAAAGTTTCAAAGAGAAGCCATGCATACCCTATCTTCATGAAGAGTTCATATGCATCCATTTATGTCTGCAATAAAGGAGGTGATAGCAAATGAAAAAAAAAAAAAACAGATGAAGAAAGCTACAGCTTTCTTATTTCCTTCAGGCCTCATGTATTTACC
This sequence comes from Herpailurus yagouaroundi, assembly GCF_014898765.1. NCBI lineage: Eukaryota > Metazoa > Chordata > Mammalia > Carnivora > Felidae > Herpailurus > Herpailurus yagouaroundi. Next base: position 472,017 of record NW_024412430.1, read on the forward strand.
CAGGTAAAGGGCTTTGTATATAGCAGCAAGAATTGAATTCAATGGGCCTGTGTACTGTGAAATTTAGGATTGGAAATGAATTTAGGAAGACATCTGCTTTCAAGAGAATCTCATCCTTCAGTGTCCTAAACAGATAGCTCTTTCTGGCTGGCATGTTCACCCTGTTTTTCTGCTGAGGACATTATTACCCTTTCTTTATGCCTGAAAAAGGAGAGTGGGTCACCAATTCTTGACGTAAGCATTCCTGACTATTTTGAGAATTAGCTGAAATCTGTTATCATTTTTCTTAACAAAAGTGTATGTAATTAAAGATATAATTGTTTATAAATGATATTGTGGTTCACATCTGTGGATCTCAGATTTCAACTTCAGGTAGATCACATTTGTTCTTGGACTTTTCAGATGCTGTATCATTATTTATATTATTTAGAAGGCACCAATGGATCCAAATGGAATTATTTCAAGCAAAAGTACAAAAAACTTGAATTTCATGGTATACCTGTCTGTAATTTTATTATATATAAAGTTTCAGTGCACTAGAGGTTTCAACAAGGTCATTGAATTGTATCTGGGGGGTCCTTGAGCACGTGAGGTGGAAGTATGGATTATGGTGGACATAGCATGATTGAGATGGATGTTTTGAAGGTGGTGAGGAGAAGGTCTAGGGTTTGTTCATGGAATGGGTAGCTGAAGGGGAGTGGAAGATATTGTTTCAGGTGAGAAGATGTTTTAGGTGAGGTCAGGGTATCACCTGGTTCATCCATATGGATGTTGAATTGACTGAGAACTGATAACAGATGTAGTGGTTGAGAGCCAGGGGAGTGACAAGATGTGGGTTGGTGGCAGCTGCAAGGTAAGGCGGTAGGTGGTAGAGCCAGATGGTACAGGCCTTAAATATCTGGTACTTTTGTTTTTGTTTTTGTTTATGTATTTTTTTTTTTCTGATGGAGGAAAAAAGAGAAATAGTTTGGAAGCGGCAATGGGGAGCAAGAACATCAACTACTAAAATTCTTGTGGCCAAGGTATATGGGTTATGAAAGTAAAATATTTCTACTCAAGAGCAGTGTTCTTAGGGAAACAACCAGGTTTCAGTTAATAAAACAACAATAACTCAAATTTTTTGAGTAGTTAAGATGTGTCAAGCTTTGTTCTAAATGTTTTTGATTTTTTTTTTTAATGTTTATTTTTGAGAGACAAAGAGGGTGTAAGCAGGGGAGGAGCAGAGAGAGAAGGAGACGTAATCTGAAGCAGGATCCAGGCTTTGAGCTGTCAGCACAGAGCCCAACATGGGGCTTGAACCCATGAACTGTGAGATCATGACCTGAGCCAAAGTCGAACACTTAACCGACTAAGCCACCCAGGTGCCCCATATTCTAAATGTTTTATAAGAAGATTAAAGACATGCTTAGTGAGAGTTTAGTATGGAAAGGATTTGTAGATCTCACATTAGGGCACAGTGAAAGGGTTTGAGAGGGAAGGAAGGATGATTGGATCATATTGGGGAGTAGATGCCTATGGAGATAAGAGCCCTTATGACCTTTGCTTCCTACTCAAAGTGGGGTTCATGGAACTGCAGAGTCAACATCACCTAGGAGAGTATTAGAAATGTAGAATTTTATGTCTCTTCTCAGACTGACTAAACCAGAAGCTGTATTTGTAAAATGTATCCCCCAGTGATGGATATGCACATTAAAGTTTGAGAGGCGCTGCTTTAGAGGACTATTAGGTCTTTCAATTAAGATGAATAATCTAATATAAGAATTAGGAATTTAGATGATGAGATTTTAGGGAGAATATGAGAGTACCTGCCAACTTTAAGAAACTTGTAAGTAAAACTTTGTGCACATGAAGTCAGTATGTGCTGGGCAGAAAACAAAGGCATAATAGAAGCAGATTACACTAAGTTGACATGAACATTGGCTGCCACTCTAAAGAAACCACTGATTCACAGGTAGTTGGCATTTGTATGGATATGTTCTCCCCAGCTACAACAACATTGCTCACTTGCTTTGTGGTTTGAGTGAGTGAGTGTGTCAGGCGTGAGTGGAAATTTCCAAGGTAAAACTGCCCATATGAAGCTGTGACCATAATTAAAGACTTGAAAATATTATGATCAACATCATATTTTTTCTCTTCTCTACTTAACTCATCATTTAGACTTATTTTAGAAGAGCCTCTCGGAGTGCAGAGAATATAATAAGGATTTGCCCTAGATTAACTTTTGTTTTTAGGGTATCTTATACAGTATTTAGCCATTATGGATACTTGATGGATATTTGCTGATAAGAAGAAAAAAAATCATGGAAAGATTTTCTATCTGTGCCAAAAGCATGCCTCAGAATCTTTATATATAATATGATAGTGTAGCTAATAAAAATGAAATAATTCTGATTTCATTGCAAGGAATTACATACTGATGAGATATTATAGTGAAACTTTTTAAGATGAAGATAACAGATAAATCGACTACTGTATTAGGAAATACTTTTAGACCTTAGGAAAATGCCAAATTGACTTTTAATTACTTGGGCAATTACTGAAAATCATGTAATCTTTGATTATTTTGGATTATGAATGATTCTCTCAGGTTTTCTAGGAGCAAGATGATTTAGGATTTGGACGGTGGCACATTTAATCAGAGGCTAATCCATTTTATGTAAAACTGAGTAAGAATGTAGAAAAATGGAAATCTCTCACTTACAGATACTGGAATTTAAATTATTTGAGAATAGATACATGTGACTCAGTGACACAAGTGTACTTCTTTTTGAGAAAGAAACATTTGTCAGATTAAAAATCCTAGTGATTATGAGACAGTGAAAGATAGGGAGTTCAATCCAAGAAAAGGAAGTGCTGAAATTTATGAAACAGAGTGTGATAGATTGTATTATTGGCCCCAATTAATAGCTTCCCTCTATCATGCTGTTTGTCGTGTATCTTTGTGGTCCCTCCTACTTTGACTCTGGGCTTGGCTCAATGACTTGCTTTGGTCAGTGGGCTGCTACACATACAACGCATAGAAATGCGCACGATTGGGCTTGCTTTCTCTTGATCTTCTGCCTTCATCATGGGAAAGTGCCTGGGATAGCCTGATAGGTGATGACATGGACTGGAGTTGAGTCAGCACAGTTGTTGCAGCTGAAGTCCAGACCTGTGAGAGAGCCCAGCCAAGTTTAGCAACACTGCCTACTCAACCCAGAGCTGGCCACTGACCACAGGTGAGCAGTGCCATGCACAGCTCAGATGAGCAGAATATCTAGCCAATTAAAAGAAACATGAGCAAAAATAAATTAATTTTTATATGCTCCTGAGGTTTTGTGGTTGTTTGTTATGAAGTATCGTCATGGCTATCGGCAGCTGACACACAAAGAAAGGATAAGCGTCCTACAATTTACTTGCTAGATATTAACACTTTTGCTTTAGTTTGTGCACATAAATGCAAGCACGTGGATTCAGGCTGAGTAAAATTCCATTAGAATATTTTCAAATATGTGAAAATAAAGAATAATAGAAAACATGAAAGCAGTAGGAAAGTGACTCCAGTGCATGAAGATGCTTATTTTCAGTGATACTTTAGGCTTCAACGTTTGCTTACATTTGTACTGATATACACTTCTTGTATGGAGAAATCTCCCAACAGGGTTGTTCCTACCATACATGACATACATGTATGCAAAATGGGTCCAGTTTATAATGAATCCAGTGTGTTCAGTCTATAGTAAGATCATTTGGTAATTATTGTTATTGATGGTATAAAATTTTACCTTAATGCTGATGCAATGAAAATAATAATAGCTAACACATATAGCATTTATTATATGCCAGTACTAGTCTGAGTTTTTTACATATATTAAATCATGTCATCCTCATAGGAATTCATTGTAGTAGCTATAGTGATTTTCACCATTGACAGATGAAGAAACTGAGGCACAGAGTGGTTGAGTGACTTGTTTAGGTTCACATAAGATAATAATTGGTAGAGTTGGGGTTTGAATCTAAGTAGTCTGGCTGCAGATCCCACACTTGAACATACTGACTTTCAAATTTGCATTTTGCAGGAATATCTTTTTATTTACTAAAAGGAACACTCAAGTTAAGAGAGAGCACAGGTAGAGAAAGAGTAGTATCTATTATATTTGTGCAGTATAAGACACTACTGCAGACTGTAGACACTACGTCTACAGTATAAGACGTTTTTTTTTCTCCTGAGTAATTTAACTTAGAAAACGAGACAGTTTTACATGCATTTGGCAAGAAGTCACTGATCAGGCTTCTTCAGGGTAATAATTCTGTTTGTCTCATTGCTGTAGTTAGATGTGCTAATTTATGTGGTTCATTTGTAATGTATGACATAGCAGATTGGGTAGGAATAATAGGCAGGAATACAAGACAAATAATGAAAAGGCATAAAGTAGTTAGGACTCAAACCTTAAACCTATGATAAGACTAATTTAGGAACCTCATTCTTTAACCCAGTAGTTATCTATTTTTAGTACACATATGACTCACCCTCCAGAAATCTAGATTTCACCTTCAGAGAGAATCTAGTTCAACATGTTGAGGTAGGTGAAGAAATTTGCATTCACAAAGACATCAAGTAGTTCTTACGCATGTAGTCCCTGGAGCAGCACTGTCCAGTAAAACACTCTGTGATAGTGGAAATTAAATGTTCTCTATCTGTGCCATTTACATCTGCCACATGTTCAATTGAGGAACCAAAGTTTTAATTTTACTAAATTTTATTTTAATTTTAAGCAATTTGAATTTCATTTGTAATAACCACATGTAGCTAGTAGCTTTTCTATTGAATAGCTTTAGAGCAGGGGTCAGCGAATAATGCCCATTTATTTACACATTGTTTGTGGTTACTTTCACTGTACAAGAGCCAAGCTGAATGGTTGCATCAGGTACCATATGGCTTGCAATGCCAAAAATATTTACTATATGGCCCTTTACATAAAAGATTTTGTCTCCTGGTCTAGAGCTTTCTTTAGGAAACAGTGCCCTGCAGTCTGGCTTTTCTTTTGAAGATAATGGGGAACCAAAGGGATGTTCTTATAGGGGATTGTGAATGCGTTGAATAATTATATCTAACTTGCGAGATGATATCATGGACATTTTTGGTATATTTTACTAGAATCACAGTAATCAAGACTCCAAGTAACTATATTTCAGACATTGCTTTTTTTTTAAATATCTTGATATCCTTGGGCATATGTATAGTATTAAAAAAATCATTTAAAGGACTTTGCTAATTCTACCATCTCCATCATTTGCGGATCTATTTATATTCGTTGATTTTTCTCCTGGATAGAGGCTGTATTTGCCTACTTTTTTTGTAAGCCTAGTAACTTTTCATTTTGTGTTGACCATTGTGACATTTACTTTTTTGACTGCTTGATTTTGTTGGATTCCTTTGAAAAGTGTTGGGCTTTATTTTGGCATTTATCTTGGGGTTAATCCTATCCTTTTGAGGCTTACTTTTAGACTTTATAATGTCGGTTCCAGTAGTCTTTGTTCAAGGGCCAGTTTAGCTCCACTAGTAAGGTAAGATGCTTCTGAGGACTCTACTGTAGGCCCCACATATTATGAAGCCTTTCCATTCTGGCTGGTGAGATGCCAACTGTTCTCTGTCTTCTTTTGGCTCTGGGAATTGTTTGGCCTACTAATTTCCAGTGTGTTTTCCTAAGGCCTCATGCAGTTTTCATTAACACATGTCTGGATCAGTACTCAGGCAGAGACTAGAAGGGAACTCTCTTCAGGTCTCCAGAGCTTTTTGTGCAGTTTCTTCCCCTCCAACAGTATGTCCTGCAAATTCTAGTTGCTTCAATTTTTCTGAACTGTGACTCTATTTCCTTAACTCAGGAAAACTACCTGCTGGGCTTTGAGTTCCCCCATCTTTGCACTGCAGACTGAGAAATGCCTCCAGACAGAAAGCTGGGGGACAATCATGGAGTTTGTTTAATTTATTTCCCATCACTCAGGAATCAGTTTCCTGTACTGCTGATGTGTCACTAATGTCTGAAAACAGTTATTTCAAATGTTTTGTGTGTGTTTCTAAATGTTTGCAGTGGGACAGCAGTTCCTGTAAGTTAATTCTTCATGGGCAAAAATTAAAGTAAAATAATTAATATTTAAA
>NW_024412430.1:483155-498410 GCF_014898765.1 Herpailurus yagouaroundi
TTTTTTTTTCATTTTTGGTAATACTACTTTCCTTAAAGTCTACTTAGTCTAATGCTAAAATAGTCATACCAACTTTCTTATTGCAGGGTTTACATAGCATATTCTTTTCTCTCCTTTTACTTTCACCTATATTAGTCCTTTTTTTTAATAAAGTAAATAGAAACTATTTAGATTTGTTTTTAAAAATCTAGTTGAACAATCACTGTCTTTTAATTGGAGTATTTGGTTTATTTACATTTAAGGTAGTAATGTGGTAGTAATGTGGTAGTAGGGTAGTTTTACGTCTACTGTCTTACTCCGTGTTTTTTATTTGAAACATCAGACCTTTTTTCCTTGCTTTCTGACCTCCAGAGAGTTTAAAGAGGGTGTCATGTCATATGATATTATTTATGTAACAGAAAGATCACATAGCACTTTTGGATGGAGCTAATATTTGGATAAAGGGACAAGCCAGCAGGCTATGGGTAGAGGAATGATGGAGGCCCACGTGAAGGCACTGATTGTAGGAATGAGAGGAGGGACCACATTTGAGACATATTTTATAGGGAGATTCTACAAGACAAGACTTGGGTGTTGACTGGAGATGAGGATTGAAAGATAAGTCTAAGAGAATTTGTTTTCTTCTTTCCTTCCCTTCCTTTCTTCATGTCTAGTGATCTCAACATGTTAGTCTCAGTGAGTTGAGGGCTTTTCTATTTTTCATTTGGGTCTTATCCAGTAGTGTGGAAACTCCACCCAGCAGTTGATAACTACCCTACTCCCATGACCAAACTATAGAATCCTGGCAGTGACACCTGTTTCTTCATAGATCCATCATGACTAGAGGACTGTTTGTGAGCTATCTCAATGCTTTTCTCTGTAAGCATAGATGGCATTGGAGATGGGTTCCCTCAATGTCTTTGACAATCAAGTTGACTTTCTTAAGGAGGTTTCTCCCCCAAGGTTTTATGCATCAAGGTATCAAAATATTTCATCAGAGGTAATTAAATGCAACAACTCCAAATTGCTTCAAGCAAGAGACATTGGAATGCAGTATACAGGTTTGCATGCTCCCAGCATGAGTATCTCAAGTGGAGAAAAGAAAGCCTAATCTGTCAGCTGTAGCCACATAATTGTTGGTCCTAGAGACCCACATTAATCTAGTGGCTGCCTTTGGCCCAGTCTTCTGATTTTGTAAGAATCCTTGGGGGGATTTAAATATATTTGGTTTTATGAAAACGTTAGCAAATGGTTAAGTAAGGCTGGAGCCAGAAAAGTTCATTTTCAATTTATTTGGAAATTTTATTTTAAAGTGTCTCAGTTTCTTAGAGCTGTCTGTGTCGGTATTTGTATTTAGGCTAATAATATAATTTCTAATTTTTATTTAAAAGGATGTCTCTGAAGTTTTGACTTGTGAAGATACTTGGGTTATTTTGGAACATGGACTAAATGTTCCTGCCAAGAGGCTACTGTTTTGGTTTATAGGCATATGATTCCAAAGCAATTGATAAGGTCATGGGATTTCATGCTGGTGTTTGGCTCTTAATATGACTTTGCATCCCCTCTCTATTTGTGTCCTTTTTGTTTCTCAGGCCTGGTGAAATCACATATGCGTTTGGAATTAAGCAGGAGAAAAAAAATAGTACCGTGTGATTGGAGGAGGGCTGAGCACAGAACAGTCAAGGAAAGAGTCTGAGATTGGTTCTAATTGAGCCAAATTACTTTTGAATACAAGAGTTTTTATAATAATTTTAACATCTACCGGAATGAGACTTAATGCTAAAAATCCTACCCATTTTTCTTTTATTTAATTTAATCGTGTAATAGTTATTTAAAGTTGAAAGGTCTGTATCTCTTTTAAAGATGGAGAAACTGGAACTCAGAGAGAGAAAGCAAATGACTGACCCAAAGTCACATTGCAATAAATGGTGGAACCAGGATTCATGTCTGTCTGACTCTAAAGACTAAGCTTCTTAACCCATATGCAATATGGTGAACTCATCTTAATTAAAATGTACTCTTTGGAGAGAATTTTGCCTGTGTACTCAAAGAGAGGAAGGAAGAGTAATACAAGAGTCTCCAATTACAGTCTTTCGGAATCTGACCTGACAGTGTTGGGATAGTCAGTTAACAGGATAAGTTGAACTAGTTGCTATAACAAACAACTCTAAAACCTCAGTGCCATAAGACAGTAAGTGTCTATTTTTCCCCCCACTCTTTGTGCACCCAAAACAGATATTCCTGGTTTGTGATTATCTAAGATACCAACAGGTGAGTCAAGAATCCAGGCTTCTATCATCTGGTACCTCTACCATTTTTAACACATTTTCTCCAAAGTCACTAGAGAGAGGAGAAAAGTGAGTGGTCTTAACTGCTTTGTCCTGGAAATGTCGTGTTGCTTTCATTCACAGCATCTTGGTAAGAACTAAGCACATGGCCCCACCTAGAAAAGATTTGGTAAACATCTGATCAGTTTCTGCCACATCATGTGTAACTTAGAAGTATATTTTAAAATTTCTAAATGTATGGTGATTTTCTAGTCCTATTTTTATTATTCTGATGTAATTGGATTGTATACATAAAATGTAATCTGTAAAAGTAACAATCCTTTGAAGTTTATCAATACCACTTTATGGCCCTGTATTCATTTTTCATAAGTGTTCCACTTATGTTTCAACAAAAGATGTATTTCACCATTTGGGGCACTAGTGTTCTAAATATGTCCATTAGGGAGCGCCTGGGTGGCTCAGTCGGTTAAGTGGCCGACTTTGGCTCAGGTCGTGATCTCGCGGTCCGTGAGTTCGAGCCCTGCGTCGGGCTCTGTGCTGACAGCTCGGAGCCTGGAGCCTGCTTCTGTTTCTGTGTCTCCCCCTCTCTCTGCCCCTCCCCTGTCCGCGCTCTGTCTCTCTCTGCCTTTCAAAAATGAGTAAATGTTAAAAAAAATTAAAAAAAAATGTCCATTAGTTCAGACTTATTACTTGTTGGTAAAATTACCTGAATTCTTATTTGTTTATTTGTATGTTTGAGAGAATTGGGTGAAAGTCTCCTGTTATAGTAGAATATTTGTTTATTTCTCTTTGTAATTCTGTCTTTTTTTTTTAAAGCTTATTTATGTATTTTGAGAGAGACAGAAAGAGAGCACAAATTGGGGAGGGGCAGAGAGAGAAGGAGAGAGAGAGAGAATCCCATGCAGGCTCCACACTGTCAGTGCAGAGCCCGACATGAGGCTCCAACCCACGAACCGTGAGATCATGACCTGAGCTAAAGTCAAGAGCCAGACGCTTAACCGAATGAGCTACCCGGGCACCCTTGCCATCCTTTTTTAAAAACCATGTTTATGGGGCGCCTGGGTGGCTCAGTCGGTTGGGTGTCCGACTTCGGCTCAGGTCATGATCTTGCGGTTCGTGGGTTGGAGCCCCGCATTGGGCTCTGTGCTGACAGCTCAGAGCCTGGAGCCTGCTTCAGATTCTGTGTCTCCCTCTCTGACCCTCCCCCGTTCATGCTCTGTCTCTCTCTGTCTCAAAAATAAACATTAAAAAAATAAAAAAATAATAAAATCATGTTTATGCTTTTAGGTACATATATTTTCTGGAATTCTGTAAAATATTTCCTAATTGTATTATATAGTGATATATATGTACAATGGAATATTATTCAGCCTTAAAAAAGAAAGAGATCTTGCCATATATACCAACTTGGATGAATCTGGAGGGCATTATGCTAAGTGAAATATCAGTTACTGAAGGACATTACTTAATGACTCTATTTATATGAGATATCTAAAATAATTAAATTCATCAAAGTAGAAAGTAGAATGGTGGTTACCAGGTGCTGTGGGGAGGGTGAATGAAGAGTTGCTATTCAATGGGTATAAAGTTTTAGTTATGCAAGATGAATAAGTTTTAGAGATCTGCTTTACAAAATTGTGCCTGTAGTAGTTAACAATAGCCTATTGTGTACTTAAAGAAGGTTGATCTCATGAGAAGTGTTCTTCCAAGGAAGGAAGGAAGGAAGGAAGGAAGGGAAGAAGGAAGGAAGGAAGGAGTGAGGGAGGGAGGAAAGAAGAAAAGGAAAGGAAATGCTAAAAAAGTATTATATAAGTCAGAAGTGGGTGACCAAATTAAATGATTAGAATATAAATATTAAATGTAGATATGGGTACAGTCTAATTTTAAAAATACAATGATTTGAAGATATTGGAAGTCAATTTCTATTTCACATACTAGTTCTGTAGTAAGTGGGCCATTTGGAAAAGTGACTCTAAACAATCACTCAATAGGGACCTAGGTTTCTTTTCATTCATTTGTCCATTACCCCTATGGTGTTACCTATCTGTAGGGACAAAACAGGGGTAACAAGCATGTCCATGCTCAGTTCCTTGAAAGGGGAAAAGAAAGAATATTTTTACTTCTTAACTCAACATCACGATACTGTTATTGTGTCAAGTAGTCAGCACTTGATTGGAATTTATCCACATATTTGGATCTTTTTCTATGTTATTTTATGCTTTCTATCCTCTTCATTATTTCTTTCATTTCAGATTTTCATTCTCTATTATCTCTAATTCTGTCTGTAAAACACCATGTAGAATTTTTTTTACGGTGTCATGCTAGTTTCAGGTGTACACTATAATGATTCAACAATTCTATACATTTCTCCGTACTCATTAGGGTAAGTGTACTCAGTATACTCTTAATGTTTTTTAGAATGTTTTTAGAGAGCATCTGCTTTTAGAAAACTACTTTTATTGTTGTGAGAAAAAGTATTTTAATCTTATTCTTACAAGATAGTCAATTTCTTAGTCCTATTTATGTCTAGACCAGTTAAGATTTCTTGTGTTAAATTAAGCCACAATTTCTACTCCTGGTGCTATAAAATTCTAGGTGACAATCATTTTCTGTCAATACTTTGAATATATTTTCTCATTTATCTTCTGGCCTCAATATTGATGTTGAGAAATGAGCTCTTAGTCCAGTTGTCATTTCTTTGAAGACATCTTCGTGTTCCTGCCAACTTAAAAAAAAATGGTTTTGCTTTTGTCGATGGTAGTATTCTTTAAATTCAGTACGATGTGTTTGGTTGTAGATTTATTTTTATTTACCTTGGTTGGGTTTTATTGGATTTTTAAAATCTGTAGATTGATATTATTTAGCCAGTTTTGGAATTTTCTCAGCATTCAACTATTGCCTGAGCCCTGCTTTTACTTCCCTCTCCATCTGGAAATGCCAAAGTGCCAATTAAATATATGTTAGAAATTACAACTTTTATTGCTATCTCTTAAATATTTTTTGTATTTTCTTTTTATTTCTGTATGGTTCTGAATAATGTTTTCTAGTTCTATTGTTTGAGAAATATTTTCTAGTTCTATTATTCTCTCTCCAGTTGCATCGTATCTTCTCTTAAATTTATCCCTTGTATTTAAAAAAAATTTTTTAATGTTTATTTTTGAGAGACAGAGAGACACAGAGTGTGAGCAGAAGGGCAGAGAGAGAGGGAGACACAGAATCTGAAGCAGGCTCCAGTCTCTGAGCTGTCAGCACAGAGCCTGATGTGGGGCTCGAACTCATGAACCACGAGACCATGCCCTGAGGTGAAGTCAGACACTTAACCGACTGAGCCACCCAGGCCCCTATCCCTTGTATTTTTAATTTCAATTGTTACAGTTTTAGTTTTGAGAAATTCTTTTTTTTTTAATGTTGGTAATTTAAAACAGTTTCTTATTCATATTTTAATCTCCTTTTTTATGTATTTAAATATATTGAACATGTTTCAGATAAACTCTTACGGTAGGTTTTTACACCATCTGACTGGTACAGGCATTTTTCTTGTAGTCCTTTGGCAAGTGGCAAGTACTTTCAGGTTTTTCTTAGGGATTTCACTTTTAGAAGGGGCAGGAAGTTAATGTCTCTCATCCAACCCCTCGCCTTAGATATGCCCTTAGATATGTCTTCTATTCTGAGTAACCTGAAGTTCTTGAGAACCAAGGACGAAATCACCTGTATTAGGCAAATGCTCTCAGGGGAAAAGCCAGCTTCAGCAATAGGCTTATATCTATGGATTTTTCTTCACTTAGTTTTTGGCTCTGAATATTTCTTTCTTTCTAGATCATTAATAGATTAAAAAGTCTTACAAAAAATTTCTTCTTGCATTCCTAAAACTATTCAATAAGAGGATTGTTACAGAATAAATTGTTGTTTCTTAAAATTCATGTGTCCCTTTAAATTTACAAATCCTAACTTCCAGGACCTTAAAATGTGGCTGTGTTTAGTGATAAGGCCTTTAAAAAAGTAATTAATGAAGTCCTATGGGTCGTCCCTAATCCAGTATGACTAGTGTCTATGTAAGAAAAGGAGATCAGGACACTGACACACAGAGGGAATATCATGTGAAGATACTAAAAGAAGGTGACCGTTTATAAGTCAAGAGAGGCCCTCAGAAGAAGCTAATTTTATTGTCACCTTGATTTTAGACTTTTTGCCTTCAGAGCTGTGAAGAGGCTTAAACAAATTTCTGTTGGTCAAGCTATCCAAGTTGTTGTGCTCTGTTATGGCAGTCATAGAAAACTCAGACCAGGATCCTTCCATTTATCTCAATGTGGTCTTTTGCCTTTCTTTAAAATAGTCTCCAAAATGAGGGGCGCCTGGGTGGCTCAGTTGGTTAAGTGTCTGACTTTGGCTCAGGTCATGATCTCATGGCTTGTGAGTTCGAGCCCTGTGTCAGGCTCTGTGCTGACAGCTCAGAGCCTGGAGCCTATTTCAGATTCTGTGTCTCCCTCTCTCTCTCTGCCCCTCCCCTGCTCACACTCTGTCTCTCTCTCAAAAATAAATAAACATTAAATAAATAAATAGTCTCTAAAATGAAAGCTAACCATCATGGCACATCCCTGGAACCAAAAGAAATGAATAAAGAATCCAGAATATTTTATTTTTATAGCATTTTAAAAGATCATTTACATTAAATTATAGACCCATCAGTATTATATTTATCTTCTGCTTATTCAAGACTTGAATATTCTCTATATATGTAGCCTGGTAAGATTGTGGATGGAATAGGCAACTACTTACACAGAGGTAATTTCAGAAATTCTCACTCATGTTCACTGATGTTCAAAAAAAGTTTTAAAGAGCCAAACCATTTGACCATTATTTGTGTGCATTTCTCTGCCATCTGCAAAAACTTGGAAGAAGGGATAATATGAATTGGAAGGAGTATGATGATTCTAAGCACACTTTCTGCCCAGGTTTTAGCTAGTTCCTACTTGGGCTTAAATAGGAGACTAAGTAAATATCCACAGAAGATTTCATCTATGTAATTTGAAATCTTAAACATAGGACCAGTACCTAACCTCATAGCAGCATGAAAGTCATACAATAAATCTTTAGGCAAATCTCTCTCTCCTCCTCCTCCTCCTCTTCCTCCTCTTCTTCCTCTTCTTCCTCCTCTTCCCCCCTCCTCCCTCTCATTATTTTTGTTATTGTATGCCAAGTTAGATGAAGACTTAACCTGCTTGCTTTATCTGTGTCTTGTAATGTGTGTCTTCATATATATTGTATTTCATTGCTCACGGTGCACATTCGCACATTCTCTGTCCTCACCTTTGTGTGTGTGTGTGTGTGTGTGTGTGTGTGTGTGAGATTTCTGAATCTCTTAGCACTCTTGATCTTTCTTGATGCTGGGGAATTTTGCCTGGGGTATGCTTTTAAACAGAAAGGCATCTGCTAGAAATAATTTTCTCACTTAATTACTGAAATGGCCCTTCAAATGTAATTTGATATTAAATTCCTATACTATATTGTACGTTTCACTTTTTAAGAACATCAACACAATGGACAAATGTTTTCCATCAAATATATTTGATGACTGATATTTTGGTTTGCCAGTGTAATGAAATGAGATTAGTGCTGCCAGATTTGCTTCTCTTTTTTTCCCCCCTCTTCATTTTTGTTTAAAGAAACGACTGGTTAAATTACTAGGATTGGAGAAATGCAGCTGCTTTCTTTATGTGCTGCATAATTTTGCTCTCTTGATTTCCTGGTTTACTTGGCAAGGTTTCTAAATCAATGTTTAAATAGGAAAATGTCCTGACCAACTGAAAAACCCTTGTGGTTCCTAAATACATTTATGAAGCAACACTTGATAATTTCCCAAATAAGACAGTATTATATAGTTGCTTGAAATGTATAACTTATGCTTCTCTGGGGACCAGGGCATTTTTAAAATTTTAATTGTTTTCTTGGTAGGGGCTAAGTGTTGGCACTACCTTTCAGAATTTGAGGTCTAAATAATATCAGCTTAAATCAGAGAAATGACAATTTTCAAAATAAGCAGTTTTTCAAGAAGGCTTTAATAATGGCAATTGGCTAGGAAGAGGCAGGGCATAGGGTGGAGGAAGTTTCTTAGAGGAATTAAAGCTGATGATCTTTGACAGTGTATAGTAGGCTAACATTTGTGAACTTTGTTCCCTTCTGCCTCAGAATCCACAATAATAAACTTTCAACCAACATACTGGCCAAGACATTTCCATTTTGATTTCCAAATCAATTGGTTGTACTGATAGAGTTTTAGATGGAAGTGAGCCAAATTTTTCTTTTTGACTGTTGAACCAGATAATCCTTACTAGCTTTAAAAAAGGAAGTTGTAACTACAAATCGCTGGTTTTTCTCTATCGACTCAGGAGGGGCTGACTCAACCATCAACTCTGCTCGTTCATTATGCTCCTTACCATGGTTGGCAATTGGATATCTGACTCGCTCTCTCTCTTGGCCCTTTCTGCTGTCACTGTCCTGATTAACTTGTGTCAAGGGGGAAATATGATCAGGTAATCTTGGCTGTAGCTATGTGACTCATCTGCTGGTTGGACAGAATCAGAAACAAGTGAAAATGTCTATTACTCTACTAGCTGTCTTTGCCAGGCTGCCTTAAGAGTGCTAGAAGGCTGTAAATAACTCTTGGCTCATACTTGAGTTCTCCTTCTTTTAGGTCAGACTCTTGGCTGATGTGCAAGCCTTGCTGTCAACATAGAATCATGAGCCTATCTCTAAACCCCTTGATACAAGAGGAGTTCTGCCTGATGGTCTCGGTTTCACTGAAGGTGACATGACCACTTGCTTAGGCCACAGGATGTTCTGCACTGATGAGAGTCTGGGCTTGTTATGTATGTCAGCTGTGGGCTTAGACAGAGCTTAGCAATTAAATTCCAGGAGAGGATTCACTGTGGAAACTATGTTGAGTATGAGTACTCTTGAAAGCCCCTTAAGTCAGGGTTTTATTATATGACACTGTGTCCGTGTGAAAGAGTTCACATTAGAGAAGGAAGAGTGAGAAGAGATGTACAGTGGATGTTGGATGTATGTGTTTTTAAAATTAAAAAAAAAAAGTTCTGGTGTAGTCCTGGCTGCCAACTATATTTGGAGGCTTTCAGGCTTTGTGGATGAGGGTGTGTATCAGACCACAGACATTGCATCTTGCTTTTTTACAACACAATTGAATAAGCATTGGATAATTGGGTGGCTTGTGGTAAGCTGTAATTATAGACTATGGTTCCATTTGCAAGAGGAAAATATTTGGACCTGATTAGATGCCTAAAGCATCCAATAAGTTACTAAAATATAAAAGTGACTTCTAAAAATGACTGTTAATACTTTAATGTAGGTCACAATAGAGACTAAAAATCAACAGCCAACTTTTAAAAATATTCACTTCAGGGTGCCTGGGTTGGTTAAGCATCTGACTGTAGATTTTGGCTCAGGTCCATGATTTCACAATCTTGAGATTGAGCCCTGCATCAGGCTCTGCACTGGGTGTAGAGCCTGCTTGTGATCCTGTCTTTCTCTCTCTCTCTCTGTCTCTCTCTCTCTCCCCCCACTTGTGCTCTGTATCTGTAAAAATTTTTTTGCTTGTTTTCACATCCTCATCATTTACCTGTCTGATTAAATGTTAGTATTTGGAATGTGAGAAGTGAATGTTGAGTGAACATAGGTCTGTACTATTGCCACATGATGATATTTAAATTTCATGTTTTCATCAGGTGCTATGTTAGAGGGATATAGTTGTTGATTTGTTTTGAAAAAAAATTTTTTTGAGAGAGTGCAAGTGCAAGCATGTGTGAGTTGGGGAGGAGCAGAGAGAGGGAGAGAGAGAATCCCAAGCAGGCTCTGTGCTGTCAGTGCAGAACTTGATGCTTGGTTCAGTCTCACAAGCCACAAGATCATGAGTTGAGCCAAAGTCAAGACTCAACACTTAACCAACTGAACCACCCAGGCTCCCTGGATATAGTTGTCAATTTATAAAACCGGTCAGTCATGATTCTTACATGCTTGTGCAGCCTTCTTTCTCCCCTACACCTACTCCATCTCATCTCACTCTGCTGCCCTAGTCCTCTGTCCCAGTTCTGACCTCTCATTCCTCAGCCTGCTCCCCCACCATGTGTGGGGATCCCTGCTTCTGGTCATAGGAATTCCTCTCAGTAGTTTGGAACTGGACGTCCTGACTGGGACCACAACACTGCACGATTGCAAGAGGCAGCACTCCTATCGAATACAGCATGAATGGTTTTCCCTGGAGTTGTGTGGAACACCAGGCCCTGCTCTCACTTCTGGTTTCTTTGGTGGTAGGGAGGTTATGGAATGGGCCTACCTGTGACCACTGTCACTGCTACAGCTTGAGGAGGTGGCCTTGGCTTTCCTAGATGGAACTCAAATTTCCTGTTGAATAGGTTCTACAGAACTCATTGTACTCTATGATCTAAATATTATGGGGTAAAAAAGAATTACGTGGAAATCTGTATGTATTTGTGTTTGGGTGGATGGGATCCAAGTTTCAAGCAACAAATTTAGGATAGAAATTTTGTAATATCCCTCCTTGGTAATGTGCTTGTTTCCTCTGTTAAATGCATCTGGTTCCTTTTCTGCTTGCTTGCTTTTTTTTTTCTTTAATTGAATTTTTATTACTACTCATATACATAAAATATTTTACAGAGATGCGTAAATGTGACATTATCATATATACTGGTGGTATTTTTTTGAAGCCTTTTCTTTCTCTTTCTTTTTCTCTTCCTTCCTTCCTTCCTTCCTTCCTTCCTTCCTTCCTTCCTTCCTTCCTTCCTTTTTCTTTCTTTCTTTCTTTCTTTCTTTCTTTCTTTCTTTCTTTCTTTCTTTCTTTCTTTCGCTCTCCCCTCCTCTCTCTGTCTCTCTTGCTCTGTCTCTCTCTCTCTCCCTTGGCTTGGCTTCTGTCTCCCTCTATTCTCCCCCTACCTTCAGTGATTTACTCATCACTCCCTACATCCCTTGAGAGCCCAAGTCAACAACCTTGTATGTGTCCCCCTTTGTGTCTCTATGATTATATGATTATAGAGAAATATATGCTATACACATACTCATACATATGCTCATATAACCATATATAAGTATAACACAGTCTTTGGTCAATATTTTTCTTTCTTTTAAAAGTATTATATTGTATACACTTTTCTGCATTTTGCTTTATAAGTCACCAGATATTTCTTCTTTATCGTTATACAGTAGTTTTGTGATATGGATGGATGAAAGCTATCCAGTCCTTCCCCTGTGGATAAACATTCACTTTGTTTCCTATTTTGGCACTGTGGCAACAAACACTCTTGCTCATCTTTCCTCATATTTCCTGAGTACCCTCAGATAGTAGTACTTTCATTCACATAGAATAGATGCCTAGAAGTGACTTGGCTCTGTTGAAATTTGTTGAAATTAAGCATTCTTAATTTAAATATAGATATTGCCAGGTTGTTTTCCCCAAAGGCTTTATTATTTCATTCATATTTTCACCAGCCATGTGGGGATGTCCTTTCCCGCCATATCACTGGCAGCAATATGCATTATTGGACTTTTTCATTTTTGCCTGTCTAGTATCTTCTTGTTATTTTAATTTGAATTTTCCGGACTGCTAGTTTATTGTAATATATTTCTTGGGTTTGCTTTTCTCTGAATTGCCTATGCTTCCCATCTTGCCCATATTTCTATTGGGTTGTTTTTCTATATTGTAAACTTGGAAGACAATAAATATATTATAGATATCAACACTTTGTTTCCTCCATTGCATTTTTTTTACATTGGTTGTTTATTTAATAGATGTTTTGCTGTTTTCCTACACATTTGAAAAAAATGGAGTCAAATAGGCTTCTTTGTTTTTATATTTATAGTTTCTTAATGTCTAATCTTGGTTAAAAGGGTTTCCTCTACCTAGATTGTATTGCCTGTAAATAGCTATTTTTTCTTATAAACTGTACTTGTTTTATTTTTCATCTGTAAGTTCTTAATAAAACTCATATTTTAAGAACAGTCTCCTTTTTCATTGAATTAAAATAGTATATCTGTGCCATTAAGTTCTCAAATATGTTGACATCAATTTTATTTCTCTATTCCATACCAATGATCTTTTGTCTATTCCTAGGCCAATATGGATAGACTTACTCACAGTTGGCTCCATAGAATCATCTAATGTCAGGTAGGGCAAATGTCCCTGAGCCATTCTTCCACTGTAAAAACTTGAGAGGCTTCTGGGTGGCTCAGTTGTTCAAGCGTCTGACATCAGCTCAGGTCATGATCTCACAGTTCATGCATGGGTTAGAGCCCCAAGTCAGGCTCTGTGCTGACAGCTCAGAGCCTGGAGCCTGCTTCCAATTCTGTGCCTCCCTCTCTCCCTGCCCCTCCCCCCCCACCTTGCACTCTGTCTTTCTCTCTCTCAAAAATAAAGATTAAAAAATTTTTAAAAATAAATAAAAAATAAATAAAAACTTGATTATTTTTTGATATTTATTTCTTCTGTAAAAATTTTAAGATAATTTTACCCAAAAAAACTCCTTAATTTATGTGTTTATCATGTGTGTATGTGTACACATGTGTGTTTTTGTGTGCCTGTATGCGTGTGTATGTATAACCTATAATATGTATTTAATATACTATATATATATATAATCTATGATAACATTTTCTGTTGGTTTTAATATTAGTCTTTGTTACTTTTTTAATTTTTTTTGTTTATTTATTTTTGAAAGAGACAGAGACAGAGCACGAGTGGGGAGGGGCAGAGACAGAGGGAGACACAGAATCCAAAGCAGGTTCCAGGCTCTGAGCTGTCAGCACAGACCCCGACGTAGGGCTCAAACCCACAGACTGTGAGATCATGACCAGTGCCGAAGTTGGCTGCTTAACCGACTGAGCCACCCAGGCGCCCCAGTCTTTGTTAGTTTTAAATGGTGTCCTTTATTCCCATTTTGCTTGAAATTCTTTTTTGTTTTCACGTTTATTTATTTTTGAGAGAAAGAGAGAGCATAAGTGGGGGAGGAGCAGAGAGAGAGGGAGGCACAGAATTGGAAGCAGGCTCCAGGCTCTGAACTGTCAGCACAGAGCCCGATGCAGGACTCGAACTCATGAACTGTGAGATCATAATCTGAGCCCAATTTGGAGGGTTAATCAACTAAGCCACTCAGATGCCCTTTGCTTGAAATTCTTAATAAGAATGACATTTGAATTTTAGGAAATCAATTTTCAGCATATGACTATTTGTTTTTTCTCCTTTACTAATCAGTTTACTAATCAGTTTACTAATCAGTTAATTCTGTTGATCTGCATTCCCTGATAATGATCTGCCCTTGCATTCTTGAAATAAACCCTTCGTGGACATAGTGGATAATTCATTTTCTAAAAATTTGGGTTCTTTTTGATAATTTTATTTGGAAATTGTGCATTTATATTGAGAAGAAAGTTTCCCTTTTTTGGTGCTATCTTTACCAGGTTTTGAAGTAAAAGTTTTACAAGATTCATAAAATGAGTTGGAAGGGCTGTCTTTATTTTTCTATGACCTAGATTAATAGAATTAACATTATTGTATTTAAAAAATTTAACACATAGTGAACTTAAATGCTAGTGTACAGTTCTGTGAATTGTAACACGTGTAATTCATGTAACCACAACAACAATCAGGGTATGGAAAAATTTCATCACTCCAAAAACTCTGTTGCAAATCCTTCTACTAGCCCGTGGTAAACACTGATTGTTCTCCATCACTATAAGTGGAGTGTTTTCAAAAATGTCATATAAATGGAATCAGAATATATAATCTTTTGAGACTGGCTTCTCTGAGACTGGCTTCTTGTACATAATGCCTTTGAAATTCATCCATGTTGTTGCATGAATCAGTAGTTTGCTTGTTTATTCATTCAACTGTTGAAGGACTTTGGGGTTGTTTCCAATTGTTAGTGATTATGAATAGAGCTGCTGTAAACATTCTGGAACAGGTTTTTGTGTGAACTGAAGTTTTAATTTCTCTCTCATAAATACCTAATTGTGGGGAATAGGGGGTTGTAAGGTAAGTGTATGTATAACTATAAAGTTAAACACTGAGAAACTGTTTTCCGGAAGGGTTTGTGTCATTTAGCATTTCCGTAACAATGTGTGAGAGCTCCAGTTGTTCAGCATCCTTGCCAGGACTTGATATTCTCAGTATTTTTAATTTTGGCCATTCTAATAGGTGCGCATTGGCATCTCATCATAATTTTAATTTGTATTTCCATAATGGCCAGTGATGTTAACATCTTTTCAGGGGCTTGTCATCCATATATCCTCTTTGATGTAGTGTCTGTTCAAGTCATTTGCCCATTTTAAAATTGGGTTGTTTTCTTTTGAGTTTTTAGAGTTCTTTATATATTTTGGTTAGAGGTAGTTTTTGGAAAATGATTTGCCAATATTTATTCCTTGTCTATGGCTTGTCTTTTTAATCTCCTAACAATGTCTTTCAAAGAGCACTTTAATTTTGACAAAGTCTGATTTATCAACTTTTAATTTTTTTGATATGCCTTCGGTGTCATATCCGTGAACTCCCTTCTTAACTCTAGATCATAATGATTTTTTGTTATGTTTTATTCTAAAAGTTTTATAATTTTTTAAAATAATGTGGCTCTCAGACTCCACCCCAAACTACTAAATAAGAATTTGCTTTTTATTAGGACTTTCATGTGATTTCCCTGTACATAAAACTTTGAGAAGCCTGTGCTATGTTACATTTTCCCTATTCCTAAACCCACCTGACCCTCCTCAGTTCTCCATTTTTTTAACTAGCATTTCTGAAGATTTTCTTAGTGATCCTGTCCTGATTTCAGTGTCGAGTATTTCCCTGATTGCTATTTTACCCTATCTCCCATAGTATATGAAGCTGTGTGTAGGAAGATATTTTTCTTTTCTTTTCCTTTCCTTTCCTTTCCTTTCCTTTCCTTTCCTTTCCTTTCCTTTCCTTTCCTTTCCT
>NW_024412430.1:498420-510920 GCF_014898765.1 Herpailurus yagouaroundi
CTTTCCTTTCCTTTCCTTTCCTTTCCTTTCCTTTCCTTTCCTTTCCTCTCCTTTCCTTTCTTTTCTCTTCTTTTCTTTTTTTTCTTTTCTTTTCTTTTTCCTTTTCTTTCATCATGATAAGTGTATCTTTAATCCCCATCCCCTGTTTTCCCTATCCTCTCACACACTTCCTCTCTGGCAATCATCTATGCTTAAGAGTCTGTTTCTTGGTTTGTTTCTCTCTCTCTTTATTCCCCCTTTGCTTATTTGTTTTGTTTCTTAAGTTCCATATATGAGTGAGATCATATGGTATGTGTCTTTCTCTGACTGACTTATTTTGCTTGGCAAAATACTCTTTAACTAATGTTGCAAATGGCAAGGTTTCCTTCTTTTTTGTGGCTGAATAATATTCACTGAATAATATTCAGTGTGTTCGTGTGTGTGTATGTGTATCATATCTTTTTTTTTTAAAGTAGGCTCCATGCCCTGTGTAGGGCTTGAACTAGTGCCCCTGAGATCAAGGGTCACATGCTCTACTGACTGAGCCAGCCAGGTGTCCCATTATATCTTCTTTATCCATTCATCAGTTGATGGGCACTTGGAATGCTTCCATAGTTTGGCTATTGTAAATAATGCTGTAATAAACTTAGGGGTACATGTATCCCTTTAAATTAGTGTCCACTATTGTGATTCCTGGATCATAGTATAGTTATAATTTTAACTTTTTGAGGGACCTCCATACTGTTTTCCACAGTGGCTGTACCAATTTGCATTCCCACCGACAGTATAAGAGGGTTTCTTTTTCTCTACACCCTTGCCAAGACTTATTGGTTTTTTTGGATTTGATTTTAGCCCTTCTGACAGATGTGAGGTGATGATACCTCACTGTAGTTTTTGCTTTGCATTTCCCTGATGATGAGTGATATTGAGTATCTTTTGATGTTGACTATCTGTATGTCTTCTTTGGAGAAACATTCATTAATGTCTTCTGCCCCTTTTGTAATTGAATTATTTGTTTTTTGTATATTGAGTTGGATCAGTTCTTTATATATTTTGAATACTAACCCTTTATCCAATATAACTTTTGCAAATACCTCCTCCCATTCAGGAGTTTGTTGACTGTTTCCTCTGCCGTGTAGAAACTTTTAATTTTGATGTAGTGTCAATAGTTTATTTTGCTTTTATTTTCCTTGCATCAAGAGACATATCTAGAAAGTGTTGCTATGGCCAATGTCAGAGAGATTACTACCTATGTTCTCTTCAAAGATTTTAATGGTTTCAGGTTTCACAGTTAGGTCTTTAAACCATTTTGAGTTTATTTTTACGTGGGGTAAAAGAAAGTAGTCCATTTTCTTTTTTTTTTCTTTTTCTTTTTCTTTTTTTTTGCATGTGGCTGTCTAGTTTTCCCAGCACCATTTGTTGAAAAGACTGTCTTTTTTCCCATTCCTATTTTGTTGAAGATTAATTGACAATATAGTTGTGGGTGTATTTCTATGGGTGTGTTTCCATTTATTTATGTGTCTGTTTTTATGTCAGTACTGTACTGTTTTACTTTACTACTACTTTGTAATATAACTTGAAATTTTGAATTATGATGCCTCCAGTTTGTGTTGTTGTTGTTGTTGTTAAAGTTATTCATAGTATTATTTTACTTTTTTTTAAGTTTATTTATTTTGAGAGAGAGAGAGAGTGGGACAGGAGAAGAAAGGGAGGGGGAGAGAGAAAATCCCAAACAGGCTCCGGATTGTCAGTGCAGAGCCTGATGGCGGGGCTCAAACCCATGAACCGCAAGACCATGACCTGACCTGAAGTCAGACACTTAACTCACTGAGCCACCCAGGTCCCCTGTTTTGCTTTTTCAAGATTTCTTTGTCTATTTGAGGTTTTTTTTTGGCTCCATACAAATTTTAGGATTGTTTGTTCTAGTTCTGTGAAAAATGTTGGTTATTTTGATAGGGATTACATTAAATGTGTAGATTGCTTTGAGTAATATAGACTTTTTAACAATATTTGTTCTTCCAACCCCTGAGAATGGAATGCTTTTCCATTTCTTTGTGTCATCTTGAATTTCTTTCATCAGTGTTTTATAGTTTTCAGAATACAGGTTTTTCACCTCTTTGGTTAAGTTTATTCCTAGATATCTTATTATTTTTTGTACAGTTGTAATTGGGATTATATTTTTAATTTCACTTTCTGCTGCTTCATTATTAATGTATAGGGATGCAACAGATTTCTATATGCATTTTGGATCCTGCAACTTTGCTGAATTCATTTCTCAGTTCTAGTAGTTTTTGGTGGAGTCTTTTAGGTTTTCTATATGTAGTATCATGTCATCTGCAAATAGTGAGAGTTTTACTTCTTCCTTACCAGTTTGGATGCCCTTTATTTCTTTGTGGTATCTAATTGCTATGGCTAGGACTTCTAGTACTATGTGGAATAAAAGTGGTGAGAGTGGATATCCTTGTCTTGTTCCTGACCTTCAGAGGAGAGTTCTCAGTTTTTCATCATTGAATATGATGTTGGCTGTAGGTTTTCATATAAGGCCTTTATTATGTTGAGATGTGTTCCCTTCAAACCTACTTTGCAGAGGGTTTTTATCATGCATGGATGTGGTACCTTGTCAAATACTTTTTCTTCAAAGTGTTTATTGTTGTTGTATGTTGGTTTTTAATATTTAGGTCCATGATTTAAAAGATCTATGAGTATATGTTACATAAAGTATAAGTAAATTTTGAATTACACTGGCATTGTACCTTGGTCAAAAATCAATTGACCATTGATATTCTATTTTAGTCCATCTATCTATGTGTCTGTCCCTTGGTGAGAACACAGTGTTTTGGTTAATGTCATTTTTTTTATTAAAAAAACTTTTTTTTAATGTATACTTATTTTTGAGAGAGAGAGAGAGAGAGAGAGAGAGAGAGGCCGAGCATGAGCAGGGGAGGGAAGAGAGAGAGGGAGACCCAGAATCTGAAGCAGACTCTAAGCCGTCAGCACAGAGACTGACAGGGAGCTCGAACTCACAAACTGTGAGATCGTGACCTGAGCTGAAGTCAGACACTTAACTGACTGAGCCACCCAGGTGCCCATGATTAATGTTGTTTTATAGCATGTCTTAGAATTGGCTGGGTTTGTTCTTTTTCAAAAATGTTTAGCTCTTCTAGTTACTTTGCCTTTATATATGAAATTAAAAATCAGTTTATCTGTATCTACAAAAAACTGACTAAGATTTTGATTGGAATTGTGTTAAATCTGTATATCAGCTTGTGGAGAATTGACATCTTTACTATGTTCAGCATCCCAATTTATGCATATAGTATGCCTTTACATTTATTTAAGTCTTATTTCTTTCATCAGGATTTTGCAGTTTCATCATAAAAATCCTTTGCATTTTTTTAGATTTATACCTATGTACTTCATCATTTGTAGCAATTTTAAATGGTATTTTTTAAAATGTAAATTTCCAATAATCCATTTATAATATATAGAAAAAAATACTGGTTTTTTTCTGTTTTTTTAATAAGGGAGAATGAGGCATTCCTCAGAGTCTAGAATTATACCAGCCTGTCCCGAGTGTGTGTTTTTTCTTGACAGCCTGGCTTGAGATTCAGTGAATTCTAGATTAATCTTTTTTTTTTTTTACCTTGGGGAAATGGTCTGTCATCTGTGAAATTATTTCCTTTGTCTGAATCCATACTGTTGGCACCTTAAGTCTCCTTATCTTTTCCTCAGAATTTTCATGATTTCTGCATGATTTTCACCCCTTTTATTTTTTAAGACATTTCTTTCATTTGATCTCTCGTGGCCTAATTTTGGTCTCAATGATGTCTGGATTGTTTAGTAGGAATGTCTCTTTTCTCCCCCAGTCATCTTGTTTAATGCGGCACTTGAATTGTC
The DNA here is from genome assembly GCF_014898765.1 of Herpailurus yagouaroundi. Classification (NCBI taxonomy): domain Eukaryota; kingdom Metazoa; phylum Chordata; class Mammalia; order Carnivora; family Felidae; genus Herpailurus; species Herpailurus yagouaroundi. The sequence goes on from NW_024412430.1 coordinate 502,297, forward strand.
TTTTGTGTTTCTGTTGAATTTATCACTTATCTCTTCTAGCAGCTCTGTTCTCTGTGCCTGAATACTTTCTGTTTAGACTGGTCTTTGTCTTCGAGTTGGTCTCTGTTTTTGTTTCATTCCTGGGACTCAGGTATAATTCAGGTATGCTGAGTGTCGGGACAGTCCTAAGATAAGTGGAAGAAGCAGTGTCTCTTGTGCACTACTGGCATAGAAGCAAGCAGATATGAGCACTGTTGAGGCACCAGGAGGGAAGAAGCCTCTGGGTACTTAGGTTCCTTATATTTTGCCAGAGTGAAGGAAAGGAAGGATTGGGTCCATCCATGTGCTGCTCCTTGGTCTCTATGGGATGAAGAACTCGGGCTTTTTCCTGAGAGTTGGTCTTGACCTTTCCTGGGAATATACAGATCTCTGCGGTCCCAGTCGTTGCTCTAGAGCCCTCCAGTTTATGACACTCACCCTTGGGTCTAGTCTCAGGTGCTTAACTAGCATAAGAGGGAGCCATCCTGCATCTTGTCTTCTGCCAGGACTTCCACAGAACCCAAGGGTTTATTTGCTTCTGGTGGCTCCTAGGCTTGAGCAGCCATTCAGTGCGGGAAAGGGAGATAGATTGAAGTTGGTGTGAGGGGGAAGAGAGTTATAATAACCCTCGTCTTCCTGGAGTCACCTGCTATGTTCCTCTTCTCTATGATAGCTGTTCAAACATCCACTTGGGGATTTAGTTGTATTCTGAAACACCGACTTGATTTTTCTTCATGTTGCCTCGTATTTTCATTTCAGTTAAACAGCTTTAAACATCAGAATTGATATTTGACCTGTCTGAAACCAAATTTAGGAAATTTAAGTTGAGAAAATTGTTACAAATTAAACCGACTGCCAAGTATAGACTCATTTTGGCTTTCCTTGTGATTTAGCATTTATGTATTCTGAATACATAATACATGAATATTAATATAGTATTAATAGTAAATATATCTCATTCTAGTAAAAGCAAACCATGTATGTGTATGTGTGTAAGTAATAGTGATTAAAAGGTCATTTTAGAACTTCCTTCTTCCTTAGAAAGTAAACAGCCTTGCTTTGTATAGAACTAATCTGAAGACAAAAAGAAGAGCTTTGATTTTTTTTATCCCCTGTGACCTTTTAATAACCTTTGGATGCCAACTACAGCTAAAGAATATTCTAAAGGTTAAAGTGAGAAATTCCTTGGGGGAATTTTTTGGGTATGTTTTTGTTAAGTGTTCAACATCACTGAGTTCTCAGATCTTACATATTTTCATGACCCAGGACACATACTGTAAATGCAGGTGTATTCTTTTAACTGCAAGTATTTATTTAACGAATTTCCTCTCAAGTCTTCTAGTGTCAGACACAGCATGACAGTAGTTAAGGATCTGTCACCGTTCCCATTAAAAACCTTATTGTTTAGGCTTTGCTTCCTTGACTGTTTCAAATTACATCTAGCTGAAACTTGCCAAAGAAGTTGTCAGCTTAGATATGACTTTGATTTTGAAAAACTGTTGAAAATAGGAAAGCCATTTATAGTGACAGAAAAAAGAGAACTTGGCTGGCATCAAATGTCTTTTCTTGCTGAAATATACTTGTTCATGAAGTTTTCTAAACAATTGCAGTATGGATCAGTACATTTTGACACTTAAAAATAAGCATGCTTTAAAATAGGATAGATAATTAACTGGAAAAATATATGTCTGCATGTATATTAGAAATGTTTCCTGGCTTCATTTTACCACAAGTGTCCAATATGTCACTATGATAAGACTGAAATGGCAAGATTCTATTTATACAGAATATGAATCAGGAACATCTCCAGAAACATCTAACACAAAAAGAACATTTGCATAAGAATATGCATTTTCTTATCTTTGCTATATTCAGGGAATTAGGTTAAAACTATAGTTTTTGTGTATATTTCTTAGATTCAGAATAAAGTTCAGTAAAGAGGTTAATTAGTAATTAGATCTCACAAGACAAGATTTGTCTGAATTGTTCAAATCATTTAGAGAGATAAAGAGATGGGGAAAGTGGAAGAGAAATTAAGAGGCATAGAGGAAACAATTAAAAGCTCCAACATTTATCTAAAGAGTCTAGAAGAGACTAGAGAAGAGGAAGGGGTTAATATTTAAAGAGAGATTATCACTGAGCATTTTTTTTGAGAATTGAAAGACAGGGTTTCTCAAATACAACAAGCAACATTAAGTTGCAAACAAGATTTGATAAACAAGTCTGTACCTGGAAAATCTTAAAATGACCTGAAAAAAGAAACCAGGTTGTTATTCTTTTCTAGCTAATTTTACTGATGACAGATTTCTCACAGCACAAAGTAGATGCCAGATATTAATTAAATAATTTTTTTGAGGTCCTGTGAAAGCTCGAGCTGGGATTCTATTCCCAGCTAAAATATTGGTCAAGAAAGAGTGTAAAATATAGGCAAGCGTAGATATACAAAGATTGAGAATTTATTATTTATAGAGTATATAATTCACTTATTATTCTTTCTGCTAAAAGAACTGCTGATATAATTTACTTCAGTAAGAAGCAGATTGAGCCAAAAGGAGAAAGTGAGAGGCAAATAAAAGAGGAAAACCTGCTGGTAAATGCAAACTAGTATTGACTCTGCCCCCCCCCCCCCCCCCCCCCCCCCCCCCCCCCGGCCCCCCCCCCCAACGCTTCAACAGTGAGATGAAGGAGGGGGCTGTTTGAATCAGAGCCATGTGAAGAGCCATGTGAAGGTTCTTTTCTGTTTGGAGGGGTCAAGATTTTGATTAAAAATAGCGTTTTCTAAAAACATAAGTTAAAAATGTAAGGGCGACCGTAGAAAAGAATCAAAATGGAATTAGAATGTGGAACCAAAGCAACCTCTGAATTATGTGATAATCTCTAGTTTTAAGGGTATGCTTTTTAGTTTTAACCTCTATATGGAGACTGGTGTGACTCATTCCCTCGTTAAAATAGAAGCTCACCTGATTGGTGCTTTGTTTCCATGCAAAAGGGGTTTCAGGAAAAGTTAAGAATGTAGACACTGTAGTCAGTTTTCTGTAGACACGTGCTAAGGGTTAGGAAGATATTTTTTTAAACTCAATTTGACTGAAAGGATGTGGGAATGCTTTGGAGATGAGAAAGGAAATGATCAAAAAATGAAGTGTCTCTAAAAGGACAGCAATGAGAATGGTTACTATTTATTGAGTATCCACATATGCCACGCACATTACATTAGTTTATTTAACTCAAAACCACCATGCACTTGAGATATTATCAACCCTGTTTTGAAGATGTGATGATGGCAACCCTGAATTGGAGCCCAGGTGTCTCTGATTCTACCTCTTTGTACTCTCTGTTCCATTACCTGTATCTTCTAGGTTATTCTCACATATGAGTATCTTGTTCTAATGCTTGATGTATCTTGATCTTTGGAAACTGAGGGAGAAATCATTGTACATAGCAGGATATAGTTTTGCATTCTTTGATAGTGTTTTTCTTTTCTTTTTTTTTTTCAGTGTGTGTGTGTTTAATTTAAAGTCTTTGATGTACTTACTGTGTGAAATGTAGAATGAAAAGAAGATAAAATAGGGCTTGTCCACAGTGGGCTAAATCTTAATTCTTTAAAAAATATTAGTGGATTTTAAAAAGGCATTTATAGGTGCATTACTTTTTGTTGTTGTTGGCAGATGGGGGCTGGTGGTTAGTATTTTCTCCAGGAGGGGAGATAGAACTAAAGTGATTTAAAAACAAACAAACAAACAAATCATGTTATGGTAAACCAAATTGTCAATAGGTAATAGCTCATTAAAGTCTAGAGGAAACATTTTCTCTGTTCAAGAGGGTAATGTTATGTGGCATCTGTGTATCTATGAATGCTGGAGGTTAGTTAGGAAATACTCTTTGCTATTGTGCCCTCACCTCTGAGTTGTAACCAACATAGAGATGGATGAAGTTTTTGGCGATCCTAATGTTCCTCAAGCTGCTGTTGAGAAAACTATACAAAACTGGGAGAAAACTTTGTCCATGTGAATATGTTGCTACCTAAGAGAGAGGCTTTGGGGCCTCCTAGATGCATCAGTCCTATTCTGATGCCAAAACACATGTGAATTGTACAGTCTCTTCCTCAGAATTTGGCTTCCCATGTAGATTTCACCACAGGGAAGAATATACTGAACAACATTCTGGCTGTTACATTAGTCTCTTATGAATTTGAATTATGTTCTTTTGTTTCTGAGAAAGAATCTCTGCTTGGGATAATCACAGAATCCAATTTCTGAGCCTTTAAAACTGAAGCCCCATTTCTGGGTTAGGATGCCCCCTTCTGAGGCCTCTTGGCAACTAGCCATTTTAGCTCTCCCTAGTGATGACCATTCTCTGCCCGTACCCCTTCAATCTACACAATTCCTCTGGCTCATCTGTGTTTTATTGTTGTTATTTCATTTGTTCTCTGTGTGTGTTCACATTTCTCCAGTATTGAGATTGTTATTTTAAGCCTTACTTTCTCTAATTGTTGGGAGATTTCTGGAAGCAAGCCTTGTGGGTAAATTAAAAAGAATGTGATGCATATTAGAAACAAAGACAAACTTACATGGCAAACCTGAAACAAAACAAAATTCATTTAACCTGTGTAACATGGACCTAAACTCTCCAGTTGAAGTGTGTGTGACAGCACAAATATCTAGTCCTCATGTGGCATATGTGTGTTGCTTTTGCTTTCTGAGTGCTACAGGTTGTATACTTGCTTTAATTTTTTTTTAACGTTTATTTACTTTTGAGAGAGAGAGAGAGAGAGAGAGAGAGAGAGAGAGAGACAAACAGAGGTGTGAGCGGAGGAAGGGCAGAGAGAGGGAGACACAGAATCCGAAGCAGGCTCCAGGCTCCGAGCTTGTCAGCACAGAGCCCCATGTGGGGCCCGAACTCACAGACTGTGAGATCATGACCTGAGCTGAAAAGTTGGACACCTAACCAACTGAACCACCCAGGTGCCTTGTGTAAGTGCTTTAAAGTGTGATTCTTGAAAGTATCTCTCTTAGAATCCTCAGTTTTAAAAATTGGGATCTAACCTTTGGGTTAATGTGCGTGAGACTGTAAGCTTTCTGTTGCTCAACCACCAGTCAGTTGGAACTGACTAATAATGGATTAGAAAGATAATGTAGCAGAAGCATGTAATGTAGCATTTATTTTGAAAAGAGCATGATGTAAAAAAACAATCAAGAAACACATAAAATGCAAAATGAAATATTGACTTCCTATGACTACATGTTCCTGGGGTGATTACCACCTAAAGAATTCATCTTCAAGTCTACATCAACACACAAAGTGACAGATCTAGGGATCAGAGAACATAGAAATTCAGACAAAATGGTAATGATTCAAGTTCGTAAGGGTGAAAGATGGGTTATATTGGGTTTGTTCAGAAAACCTTTCTCTTGGAGTGCCTGGCTGGTTTAGTCAGCAGACCATGTGACTCTTGATCTCTGTCGGGGTTGTAAGTTCAAGCCCACATTGGATGTAGAGATTACTTAAAAATGAAAAAAAAAAATTCTCTTTTTTCCCTGAGGTATGGTAATTACTAGATGGCAAATTTTCACCCTCATTGCGTTGGAGAGTAAACTCATGTGATGCAAATAATGAAAAACAATTATACCACCACAGTGACAGAGCTTTCTACCATGAAGAGCCAAAGGTCAAGAAGAAGCAAGGCCCAGATATAAATTCTACTTCCTTTTTTGCCTTTCCATCTTATACTTCCTGCCTGGATGACACAGATGAGTGATTTCATGTTACTACACTCCACGGTAGTGTTGGGTGTCTGAGCCTCCCTCTCCTCCTCAGCAACATGGGGTAATAACATCTGCCTCCAGGCTCTTGAGGGTCAAGTGGGTCAATATATGAAAGGCATTTAGAGTAGCTCCTGGTGGATAGAAAGCATTCAGAAGTTCCTCCACCACCTCATCACATCACCTCCTCATCAAATCACAATTCTTTTGGAAAAAAAGGAAACTGGGTTTCTTTCTTTAGTCTGGAAAACAGGCTGAGTTAACTTCAGTATATTTCTTCTGTTCTCAACCCTGCATATTAGTTTGCAAGGAAATACCGTAACAAAATACCACAGACTGGGTGGCTTAAACAACAGAAATTACTTTTCTAACACTTCTGGAGGCTAGAAGTCTGAGATCAAGGTGTCAGCAGGTTTGGGTTTTCCTAAAGCCTCTCTCCTTGGCTTGCAGATGGCCACCATCTTGCTCTGTCCTCACATGGCCTTTTCTCTTCATGCACTCATTTATGGCATGTCTTTCTTTTCTTTTAAGGACACCAGCCCTATTGGAATAGGGTCCCATGCATATGACCTCATTTAACCTTAATTACCTCTTTAAAATCCCTTTCTCCAAATGCAGTCACATTGGGGATTAGGGTTTAACATATAATTTTTAGGTGACACAACTCAGTCCGTAACACCCTGTAAGACATTTTAAGGCTTGCATTTAGGTGAACACTTTGGTTAGTTACCAAGCATGGACTTAACCTTCTTGAAGATGTTTGCAGGTTAGTTTTTAGCCTCAATGAAGGTAGACACAATGCTCTGAAAGTTGGGAGTTAGCTCTGTGTAGTCAGAACTGCCTGCTCCTGAACACTTCTGTGGTGAAAGGAATTTCCTTTGTTTGGTCATGAGGTGAAAGGTAGTGCCATCAGGGTGCCAAGGCTGAGTACAAGGGTATAATCAGACCCCCATCCAAGGCCTGAAGGAATCGCGGATATTTACTGTCCTATGATATATACGTCTACAGTGGGGATTCACTTTAGGAGTAAGACAAAAGTAAGCAATTTAAGTGGACATTCATTGAGGTCCAGGTCTTTTCTATGACTATGGCTGTAAGCTATGTGTTTGGCAAGCTGGAAGTTCCTTTCATTTACTTTTGCCAGAGAAGCTATCTATAGGAGGAGCTAGAAGTATGCATGGAAATGGTAAGGCAGTTAGCATAAGTGGCTTATGAGTTCACAAGATGCATAGTTATGGTTTTCCAGTTGGGTGTAAACTGAGGTGATCCTTGCCAAGACCCATTAGACCCAGAGATGAAGTCACCCAGAGAGTATAAAGAGGAGAGCTTGATGGCCTGGCCTCCATTCCAAGGGCCAGGACTCATTTGAGCAAGTCCCTCAGATGGCAGGTTGGGATTTGGAGACTAGCTATGTGAGGGAGTTGAGGAGTGTCCCTAGGTGGCAGGCCAACATTGGTCTGAGGCACCACTGGGTGAGGTAGCACTAAGAGTGTCATTATCCTCTCATTTTGCAGGCCCCTGTGGCAACCATATTTCTTCAGATGCCGAGTTCTTTGCTCTATGTGAGGGCTCTGGGTTTCCCGGAAATAGCTGTCACACCAGGTCTCTAGATTGTCAACAGCTTCTGATGAGTGGTGGAGGGCAGTGTCTGAGGTCTGGAGTCGGTGGGGAAGTGGGAGGGAAGACTGACTCAGTGAATACCAGTCAACTCAGGGAACTTCCTGGAAGTTTTCAGGGAAAGAATATTCTGTAATCTAGGCACATGGGATTATGCTGGGACATTCTGATATGATTACTTGAATCTGAAATGCCACCTTCCATGGAGAGGTAGGTATACATATTGAACCAGAAGTGTGCCTGGCCCAGTCTCCCCACTGCTTTCAGTGGTCTTTCAAAAACATAACTGTCATCATGTCACTCCAGATGTTGCATTGGTTCCCAATTCCTGCATTCCAGAGTGGAATCATCATACCCTTGCCTGGCATGCAAGCTCTGGCATAATCTGTCCCTCGCCTACCTTTTGTCCAGTCTCTTTGGCTCCTTCTATACTCCTTCCAGAAGCACTCTGTACCCTTACTCATGCTCTTTCCTTATGTCTCAGCCTCCTAACCAAATTCCTACTCAGCTGATGACATGACCCAAGTCAAAGATCTTCTGGAGACACCTCTGAACCACTCAGAGGATTAATCATTCTTACCCTCATTTGACTTCAGTATTCACACTTCACTTACAGGGTTAACCTAATTTTGTGATTGTCATTCGCGTCCTTTTTTATGGAAGCTGCTTCTATAAGCTTGAGGCTCCACAAAAATCTAGATCAACCCTAAGACAGACAAATCAGGCCTGGGATTTAATCCTAAGGGTGACAGAGCTTCACAGGAGACTGAGTGTGCATCCGTGCTACATCATATACCCTAAGCTGAAGTCAAGCCTCTGATTGGGAAGTAGTGAGTATGGGTAGAATCTACTTCTTTTAAAGTGCTAGATCCTTAAAAACAAGAGCTTGTTCATTTTGCAGTTCTTTCCATGAAGCACAGAACATGGCACTTCGTAAACCCTGAATAGTGGTTTGGAGACGAAATGAACATTGTATTTGATGAATGAAGCATGATACAGAACTTCTAGACATTTAGAGTAGTGTTGTTCAACAGAAATATGTGAGCAGCCTATGTAATTTAAAATTTTCTAGAAGCCCTTTGTGTAGTTTACATTATGACACATCTCCATTTGGAGTAGCACCAATTTCTAGTGGCTACTACATTGGACAGTGTAGATATAGAGTATGATTTTAAAAACAGTGCCAGGAAGAAGAAAATGTTTTTTAATCCAGCAACTTAATGATGGTTA
>NW_024412430.1:515920-691409 GCF_014898765.1 Herpailurus yagouaroundi
TTGATGTAACTATGTTTTCCCCTGTGCTGTACAAAGATTCACCCAAAATTCTTTTTCTAGTAATTGGGATCTTCTCTTTGTAGCAGGGAACTTCACTTCTGCTTTGACTCTTCTTCTCTGGTCTTATCATCATTAATACGCATTATTTTGGTTTGATTCATCCCAGCCCTTCCCTGGGATTATGATTCTTGTGTAAACTGTATGTTCTGCAAGTACAACTCAGGATGCAAACAAAACACTTAACGCTTTATCCTACGTCCTTAACATTTATTCATTGGTGATTATCTCCTACGTCTCCTCCTGGTGAAAACTACACAAAATGTAGACTTTTTGTTTATTTTCACTAATTGACAGTTCCACCATTACTTGGTGTTGCAAACAGACCCTTGATTTAGTAATTTGAATGTTCAGACTTGAGGAGTAATCAAAACTTCCAGTCTGACTTGTTTGTGGTAGGCAGATTTCTAAGAATGACCTCAGTGACCCCAAGTATTGTATAACCCTCTTCCTTTTGAGAGTGGGTGATATGGGAATACGAGAGATATTGGGATCTCTCCCAGATATTCAGATCTGGGAATATGATGAGATATCATTCTTATAGATTGTGTTACTTTATGTGGCAAAAGGGAGATAATCCTGGTGGGGCAAATCTAATCACATGCTTCCTTTAAAAGCAAAGTTTTTTTCTTGCTGTTAGTAGAAGGGGAAGTCAGAGATATTCTAAGCCCAAGAGGGACTCCATGTGCTTCTGTTGGTTTTGGGGCCACGTGTAAGGACTAGAGAACCATAAGAAGCTGAGAGTGACTACTAGCCAATAGCTAGGAAATGGAGACCTCAGACCTATAGCCATATAGAACTAATTTCTGCCAATGACCTAATGAATTTGGAAGAAGATTCCTTTTCACAGCCTCAAGATAAGAACCTAGCCAGCCAACACTTTGATTTCAGCCTTGTCATAATCTAAATAGAGAAACTAGCTGAGCCATGCTGGACTTCTGACCCATAGAACTGTGAGGTAATAGTGGATGTTGTTTTAAGCTGCTAAGATTGTAGTAATTTGTTACGCAGCAGTAGCAAACAAATACAGTTTTAAATCTTCCCTTCCCCTGTCAGGCCTTCAGTGGTGAAGGGGAACCTCTTGTCTTATCCTTTTCTTCTCTCCAGGCTCACCTTTTCCTGCGAGCTAACTGTTGTTTTGCTGGGGAGGGAGGATATAGGGTAGGAGAAGAAGATGTAAAAAGTAGGACAGTTCTTACTAGGCTGTTGTCTTCTGCCTTCTGGGCCTGCAAAGGGTCCAAGTTGGTTTTGTTAGGGGCATTTTGCAGGGGTTTTGGAGGTTCTTTGCTGCCCTTCTCTTTTATAGCTCTTTTGGCCTAGACAGAGGCTTTCTTATTCTGAGTGCGCTTATTCTGAGTTCCTGTGTGAGCTTGCTTTCCTCCATGGCCCACTTTGGATCCATAAGAAACGTGTGTTCCTCACCCTCCGCTACTGACACCCGTTATTGAAGTCAACACGGATTGCAGATGGATCTGTGCTGCTGTGCACTTCTGGCCTTACCATCAAAACAGTCACCTCTTCCCTCGCCCTTTCATTTTGTGGGCTGGAGTCAGGCCCCAGTGCACAGTCCGCTTTGTCTTTCAGGGGGATGAATCAGGCATCAGTTATTTTTGGGTCTTGGTGACAGGCAGTCCATTTCAAAGCTCTCTGAAGTGAACCCTTGCAGATTTTCTCCTTAGAATGTGGAGAGAAGGCAACATTTCCTACCTCTTCCCCTAAGGGACAGGTGGTGCCGTGGGGCTAGGCTCTGGCTTTGCATAATTCTGGGGGCAGTATTCATACTTACTCAGTGTATTTAAACAGCTTCTGGAACTCTGGAACATATAGAACACATAGAATGCAATTGGAATGGTGTCCCTGGATAGTGCAGTGGGGTTCCCCTTGTGATGGGGATTCGCTATACGGCAGAACTTTTTTCTTAAAAAAAAAAAAACAAAAAAACCTTCACCAATCCTCTCTTTCTACTTTCTTTCCCTTTTATCTTCTCACAGTGGACAGGTGGGGTCAAGACCCGTGGAACAGATTCTCCTACATCACCATTGTAAATTCTGTGTATGAGAGGTCGTGTCTCATACTAGCTTTGGTATCTTGTCATATGAGCCCCTTATTGACAAATGTGATATCTACACCCTCTTACCCTTGTGTACCTGAGTATCCACATCAATGGCCAGCACCCTGCAGTACTCACTCAAGGAAAGCAGAGGAAGTGGAGGTTTAAAAAGTAACGTCTGGATTGGATGCCTAAGCCATGCTGCCCTCTCCCTCCACTTGCTAGCCAGAGGGTTCTTTACCATCTAGGAGCTGCAGCCGTTGGTGGTCAGACCTACCATGGCATATCTCTGGCATATCTCTGGAGGGCTTTGGGTTCCTATCTCGGGCCTCATTTGACTTTCCTACTGGCTACCTGTGCTCACTTTAAAGTTTTGTTTATTCCTGAGTGATTCTTATTCTCTGGGTGTGTGCCTGTGTGTGCATGTGTGCATGTGTGTGTGTGTGTGTGTGTGTGTGTGTGTGTGTGTATGTGTCTTTTTTCATCTGTGTTTTCCCTCTCTTGGATGCTAGGAGCTTAGTGGTATTTCATTCAGGAAACCCAGCCTGGCCGACATCCATGATCACTCTCTCCTGCTTTTGCTTACCCACTGCCTACACTTCCTTCTTCTCAGTGTCTGCTTACCTTGTGCCAGGCCTAGGCCCTGGGAGATGAGTTTGTTGGCAAAACCTGCTGATGGAGAACATGAGTTCAGATGGTGACGCGGCTTTTTGACACAGCTGGCCCTCTTCATGTGGGTCACCAGCATTGCCAGAAACTCAGAGGCATCTTGTTCATGAGACTTAAAACAGCCGTTCTGAGTGATTGAGTGTCAGCCTCACAGGTTTTGAGTGAGCATCTGCTTTAACCAACCAATGGTTTCCTAGTCTAGAAGATCATACCTGGACAGCTTGCCTGAAAGGCATCTGAACATTTTTCTCTTCCTATCTGAGTCCTAACCTATTACTCTTTGGCTCCCAATTAGATTGATAGTACCTGCTTTCCTTTTCCAGAGTCTTTATCAAAACAGGTGTAGGAACCATTCACACTACATGACTGACAGTTTAGGTGTTAGGAGTCCAGGGTGTTTAAATTTTTTTTTCAACGTTTTTTATTTATTTTTGGGACAGAGAGAGACAGAGCATGAACAAGGGAGGGGCAGAGAGAGAGGGAGACACAGAATCGGAAACAGGCTCCAGGGTCCGAGCCATCAGCCCAGAGCCTGACGCGGGGCTCGAACTCACGGACCACGAGATCGTGACCTGGCTGAAGTCGGATGCTTAACCGACTGCGCCACCCAGGCGCCCCAGGAGTCCAGAGTGTTTAAAACATTCAGTAACATGGGGGCGCCTGGGTGACTCAGTTGGTTGAGCACCAACTTCGGCTCAGGTCATGATCTCGCAGTTTGTGGGTTCAAGCCCCGCATCGGGCTCTGTGCTGACAGCTCAGAGCCTGGAGCCTGCTTTGGATTCTGTGTCTTCCTCTCTGTCTGCCCCTCCCCCACTCATGCTCTGTTTCTCTGTCTCTCAAAAATGAATAAACATTACAAAAAAAATTTAAAAAATTCAGTAACATGGCTTTCAAATTTATGACATAAATCCACTGTGCTAGGTGAGAACTGGATGGTGTGTGTGTGTGTGTGTGTGTGTGTGTGTGTGTGTGTGTGTGCTGGCCCAGAATTAATTATCCTCTATTATGCAAGTCAAGCTTTTGTTTCCTTTCTTTCCTCTGAAGCTGTTGATAGGTCATTACCTTGGTGGAAATTGAAGATCTTCCCAAAGACTGAAAACCATGATGTCTACTCCAGGGTCTGCCTAATACCTGTGATTTCTTTTTATTTCTTTTTAAAATATTTATTAAAGTTTATTTATTTATTTTGAGAGAGAGAGAGAGAGAGAGAGAGAGAGAGAGAGAGAGAGAGCACTCGTGTATGCAGGGAATGGGCAGAGAGAGAGAGAGACAGAGAGACAGAGAGACAGAGAGACAGAGAGACAGAGAATCCCAAGCAGGCTCTGCACTGTCAGCACAGAGTCTGATGTGGAGCTCAAATTTGTAAACCATGAGATCATGACCTGAGCCGAAATCAGACACTTAACCAACTGAGCCACCAGGCGCCCCTATTCTGACTTTAAAAGAAGAGAAGGAAATCTGACCTAAGATGTTTGGCTTTTTATTTTTTTTCCTTAAGCAGTTCCAAATTCCAAATTTTACTCTCCATTTAGGAGAGTGATCATGCCCTGGAATTGAAAGAAAGAAGGTGGGTTGGTGACAGGAAGTGGGATTTATAGCCTAACTTCTCCCAGGCTGGTTCTCCAAGAATCCTCAAAGAGCAACCCAAGGACAGGACAAATCACGTGGTGACTTTACAGTGGACACAGACCCTTAAGTTTCAGGAGCAGATGTGAAAGCTGCCTCATTTGCTTATGGCTGTTATTCTGTTATAATAGTTCTTGCTTTTCAAACTGACCTGCAAATGAGTTCCCAACACAGATACTTGTCATTAGCTGGAGTGTGGGAGAGGAAGTGTGTAGTTTGTTATTGCCTGAATTAATCCCTGCACTCATTTTGTACCAGAAAGAACACACTATTGGGAAACAGGCACACCCTGACTTGTATTCTGTTTCACAGGACACAGGACAAATGGCTTCTAAACTAATGTCCAGTGATGAAACAAGAGACTAGGCTCCTTTAATTGATAAGTGAGTCCCATTGTGAGCACAATAAAATATTTCCACAGCTTCCAAAGTCAGCCTAATTGGGCAGTAAAACAGAAGGGAATTAAACACAGGAAAACAAACCTAAAACAAAACATTATACAAAGCAATAATAATGTTAGTGCTAATTGTTCTCCATGTGGAGATATGAAACCTCTATGCCACCTTCCTTAGAAAGGAGGATGGTTTTGCTAAATTAAATGGGTTTGGCATAAACCAGACTCCTTTACACTGAATGCTTCGGTAAAGAGTATCTTCAGAGAAGACATAAACTCTCAATGCATCATAAGGCAAAAGGCTGTAGGGAATAGTCCAATAAAAGGAAAAAAGTCTGCTCAATGAAAACACTTTACAAGTGAATATATATATTCACTCCAAAAGAGATATCTTAAACTCTAACAGAGGTTCCATTCAGATGATAGCAAGTCATGGCAGCAGTTACATGCATCTCCCCCTGGCCCTAACAGAGAGCCAAAATTGGAGGGAGTGCAATGTACAGGAAATTATAAGCACTTTATTCCCACTTTAACTAGATTTTCCCATTCTGTAAACACATGAGTTTCTGACATTCCCACCCATCCTGGGAGGAACGCATGCTCTTTGTCACTTTAACCATTTGGTCGCTCAATGAAAAGCATCACTATTGCCCTGCTCAACCCATTTAGCACCTCTAAAAGTCACTACATGGATTTAGTGATTAATGATGATTGATTTTTTCTTGCCAGCTTAATCGTCACACTTGAGTGGGGCTGATGTAGACCCAGCTGTGCTTAATTAGCCCACAGGACTTAGAAACCATATTTTAAAGACAGGCTTGTAATGGAAGAAGCCTTCTTGATGATGCAACCTGCTGAGGTGAACCCAGACATGTGGCAGGTGCAGTTTTTCATTAGGTCCAAGGAGCATGTTGGGGAAATGTATGTTGTATAAAAAAGACCTGTGTTTTCCCTAGATTTGGGAAAGCTATTGTTGCCTTCTAGAACATGGGTTGTAAAGGGAGACAGCTCAATAGGAATTTCTTTCTCTGTGGTATGATCTTGGCTAGTTACTTAGGACAAATGCTTGCTTCAGTGTAGAAGGTAGGTGTGTTATACTACACTATTCTATATGGCATATTTATTTTTACATGTTTGATGAATTTAACCTTCACCAGTGTCCACCTTAAAAATGTGTAACTCCTTATTATCCTTGAAAATGTTTCATGTTGATAAGGATGTTTTCTTTTTTTCAGGATCTAAAATAAAACATCAACCTTCCTCTTTCCCTTCCTTCCTTGCTTAGCCAGTGGAAAGCTTCCTCTTTTCTTTTCTTCCTTCCTCTCTTCCTTCCTTCCTTCCCTCCTTCCCTCCTTCTTTCCTCCTTTCCTTCTCTCCCTTCCTCCCTTGCTCCCTCCCTTTCTTTCTTCTCTCCATTAGATATATCCTTTGGGTCAAAAGGAAAATTATTTCTGAATTCAGCCTGTTCCCTCTCAGTCAAGAGGCTTCCTATTGACCTCTGTTGCATGAGCACTTGCCCAGCAAGTCTTAGTCCCTAAACCATAACTTCATTTCATACACACAAGAGAAACTCATCCAAGCATTTTATCATAGCTTGTTTCGGGTAGCATCTGGCTTGAGTCACATTTCAACTAATGACATAGGAAAGCCATGACTCTTGTTAGTACTCTTAACCATGAGTTAAGAAGAAGCCTTCTTGATGATGCAGCCTGCTGAGGTGAAACCAGACATGTGGCAGGTGCAATTTTTCATTAGGTCCAAGGAGCATGTTGGGGAAATGTACTTGTTAGTACTCTTAACCTAGAAGGCCCAGAGGAACTTTTTGAGGATAGTATGCTAATTGAGTTTTCAAGGAGTATTTATAGATATGCTTACATATATTGCTGGAAATTGTGGAAGTGCTCATATGTGTAAGTCATTAGGAGTTAGAGAAACACAGGCTTGGTCCCATTCCACCGGACTGTTGACTGGGGAAACTCATGATGCAGTTGGAGTAAAGGGAAGACTGGTGAGAGTACATAAAGGGGCTTCCAGATGAGGCCCATAAGCTTACAAATTGATCCTCAGAGAGTTGCCTTCCAAAAGTGGTATAGAAGTGCAGATTGAAACTGCTACTAAGTGCTGATGAAGAGAACTGTTGCTGTGAAAGGCAATATTTTGTTGTTGAAGAATAGTATTGTATTTAAGAAGAATACTACATTTATTTACAACTCTTTAGGCCACAAGTGACAGAACCTCAATTTAGACAGTTTAAGCAAATAGGCTCACACAGTTTAGAAGGAAATAGAGTACATCTTATAAGACTGAAGTTATAGCATAGGATCCAGGGTCTCAAGAACTGGCACCAAGAAGTTGGCTTCAGGTGTCTTTCTCTGCCTCTTGCCACATCTTCATCTGTCTACTCATCTGTCCACACATGGATCCATCCATCCACCCATTCATCTATCTCTCATCCCTATACTTGACTTTGTTCTGCAGATAGAATTTCTCTAAGTGGCAGAGTTTAGCAAACATAGTAGAAATTCTAGAGCTTCTTTGCACAGTCATGCATATCACAATTCAGGGGAGGGACACTGTCTGGCCCTGTTGGGTCATCAGATCCTCCCATAACACAAACCAGGGGAATAAGGTATTATTTGGCTAGGCATGGGTCATGTGCCCATATCTGTGTGAGAATGGTTATATTAGCAGAAGAAGGTGTAGAATAGCTTGCTAGGCATACAAAAATAATGGTTAGCCAAGTTTCCTATAAATGCCATTGCAATATTACCATGTAGTAAGAATACCTTTTTCTGAACAACAGTTTATTCTGTTTAAAGCATTTTCACTTACATATTACCTAGGTTTTTGCCGAAAGTGGGGTTATGAGGGTTAAACAGACTTAGTCTTGCTTTATTGATGAACAGCTTGAGTCTAGACTAAATAGTAGCACATGCATAAAAGGTCATAAAAATAATGGAAATATTTTTTTAAAAACCCCAAAGATCTATTTCTAGTTCCAGTTATGCCACTAATGAAGCTGTAGACATTAGCAAATCAGTTCACTATTTTGGGCCTCAAAAGGAATTGGACTAGATCAGTAGTTCTCAAACTTTAACATGATCATCTGCATGGTTTAGTAAATGCTCATTGTTGAGCCCTACCCTCAGAGTTTCTGATTCAGGAGGTTTGGGGTAGAGCCAGAGAATTTGCATTTCTAATAAGTTCCCAGGTACATTAATTTCCAATTGCTACTGTAACAAATCATCACAAACCTAGTGGTTTAAAACCACACAGACTTATTATCTTATAGTTCCTGAGGTCAGAAGTTTGAAATGAGTTTCACTGAGCTCAAGTCAAGGTGGTGACAGAGGTTTGTTCTTTCTGGAAGCTCTAGAAAAGAATTTATTTCTTTGCCTTTCTAGCTTCTAGAAGCTCCCTGCATTCCTTGGCATGTGGCCTCTTTCTCCCATCTTCAAAGCCAACAATGTAGCTCCTTTAAATCTCTGACCTCCTCTACTGCCTCTCTCTTCCATGTTAAAGGACAGTTGTGATTACATTGGACCCACCCAGATAATGAAGAATAATCTCTCTACTTTAAGGTCATCTGATTAGCAACCTTAGTTTCATCTGCAATTTTAATATCCCCTTGCCATGGAACATAGCATACTCACAGGTTCTGGGAATTAGGACATGGATGCCTTAGGGAGCAGTTATTCTGCCCACCACAGGTTCCTTCACTGAGAACCACTGGACTAGAGCAATGATTCCATTTTATTCAGCTAAAAAATTGTGGCTCTGCAATAGCTATGCAGCAGCATTGTTCTCCTGTCTTTGAAAATGGACTAATACTTACATGTTTTTACATTAGTTCCTTCCACTGGTTGAACTCTACTACAAAAATAATTTGCTCCAGAGTTAAATTGCTCCCCAAATAAAGGTAATTTATTCTTTCACCCAATGAAGGGCTATATCCAAGGGGTTTTCTTTCTATTAAGCTGGTTCTAGCTCACTAGTGGAGTAACATGAGCTCGAGGCTTGGAAGGTCCATATCCTCAAGGTTTACATCAAATAGTCTGTCTCATGTTTGTTTCGTGGTTTCACGTTATCTACTTCATTCTTGAGTTTGAAGTTTTTCTAGTATTAAGTAACTGCAAGCAAGAAGGCCCTGAGAATGCAGAGTATGTTACAAAAGGCTTCAGTTTCTGTCCTCTGGGCTTAAGTCAGTTATTGGTGAGACAAGGCATTGGGTCAAATCTCCTAAGAACTGTCCAGAGCTGCTATGGGAACTTCTCACCTGTCTACTTTTCCCTGCTTTCTCCCTGTTCATCATTTCGAATCTGAGCAGACAAATATCTGTCCAACAGTGTCTCATAGGAGTACCTTAGATCCTGGCAATGGATAAAGTAATTCTCACTCTCTTCCTTTCTCTCCCTTAACCTCGTCTCATTTACATTTAAATCTGAGTGAATCTAAACTTCCCTTTGCAGTGGAAATTCACTCCTTGTGTGGCAATCTATATTTCTAGTGAATTAAAACTTGATTTCACTCCGAAGTCATGGTATTGTAACCCACTCTGTGAGACTCTGCCAAAGTAGATGCTCTAGTCTGGGCAGAGCCTCCCTGGCACCATTTTTGTTTCTTCTTTTAGCTCCTTTTCTTCTTCTTCCTTATACTCACCTCTTTCTCCTTTGCAGTAATTTGCTCTGAATTTAATGTGACCTTCATTTAACATAAATTTAGGCATTCACTTGAAGGTCTAAAAAAAAATTTATAGTAACAGAATAAGGAGGAAAATTTCTGTGGTATTTAAGTAACAATATGTTTTCTGGGTTTTATCTTCATAACATAACTTCATAACTACATAACTTCATGTAACGTTAACATGCATTAAAAAGAAACCCTGCCAATTTTGGAATCTTTTCTTTTGAAACCACTGATTACCTTGTTTTAAACTGATAAGTACTCTACTGCCATACAAGATTTGATGTATTTTATTGAAGATGCATTATTTTCAAATCTATAATATATATAACACATATATATAATGTATATATGTAAATATGTATTATATTTAATATATAATATGTATACCTGTGAAATCTAGGTTAGTATAATTAATGTAATTGAGCATTACATTTAATTGTGAGTTTTCTGACAAGGCAAAAAGGGAAACTCAATTTACTGTAATTGTAATCTGGAAAAATGTTAGCTTAGCAGTTGCTTAGGAGAGCCAGTAAATTTTTTAGATATTATACATATATATATATATATATATACACATATATATATTTTATGTGCATATATATGTATATTACATGTGTGTATATATATATTATATATATATTTTAATGTTCTTTTTTAAGTTTATTGATTTAAGAGACAGCACGAGTGGGGGAGGGGCAGAGAGAGAAGTAGAGAGAGAATCCCAAACAGGCTCCACATTGTCAGAGCAGAGCCCAATGAGGGGCTTGAACCCATGAAGCCATGAGTTCTTGACCTGAGCCAAAACCAAGAGTTGGATGCTCAGCCAACTGAACCACCCAGGCGCCTCTAGATATTATATATACTAAAAATATTTTCAGGGATATACAAACCCAAATGCTGATGTTTGGGATGTTTCTTGTAGTATTGTTTATACCAGCAAACAAGTAACTAGAAGTAAACACTGAGGGAAGAGAGATACAGTGATATTCCATGCCACTATTAAAGTAGTATGTGTTCATATCAGAATCTTATGATGGCATAAAAAACCATGTTGAAAATGATTATTTTTCATTCCATGAAACTATTTATGATGATGCACATAGAATATGTGTATATACTCTATAACAAAATATCAACAATATCTTTATTTGGATAGTGGAATCATAGATCAATTTTATTTGCTTGCTTTCTTCTTTTGTTTATTTGTATTTTCTCATGCAAAAAACATGTATTACTTTCTGCCTTTTTCTTTTTCATTAAAAAAATGTTTTTCTCCTCCATAGGCCTTTCAAGCAAGAGGCATTTGACAGCCTTAAGCAATATATGATGTCTTAAGCAATGGTTTTACTAAAAAACAGAACATCCTTCATGAGACTCATTGAAATCCAATTGCATAACTTAGTGAAGGCATTTCTTTGCATCATGAAGCAAGCTGGTGGTAATCCATGAGCGCTAGGTAGGTAGCTTCAAGAAAGTTAATAGATGTGCAAACAAATTAGAAACAAGTGCTTCTTGAACTTTATTGCCCACATGAAATACCTGGAGATCCTGTTTAAATGCAGATGCTGCCTCAGTAGGTCTGGGGTGGGGCCTGAGAGCCTGTGTTTTTAACATGCACTGGTCCATGTATGCTTTGTAGGGTAAAGACTCAGAGCATCTAAGGAATCAGATGGACCTTACAGATTCCCACCCCAGGCTGTTCATCACAGTCATCTACAGAACTTTACAGATTCCAGAACCCATCTTAGATCTAGCAAATCACAAATTTTGGGAGTGGGCCTTAGGGATATGTATTCTATAAAATCTCCCCAGTTATTTGGATCATAGAGTGTGTATGACATTCATTTCCTGAGACAGTCTTACCTATCACTTATTCCAGTGGAAACTTTGACAGGAGCAGCACAGAAGCCTGTCTGGAGTGTGGCCTGTCTTGTCCTTTGTAGAAATTAGCCCCATGCCTTGGTAGCAGACACTTGGATGGCAAAGCTTGTCCATGTCACTTTAAGTGAGAAGCCAGGTTGGTATCACCACCATATCTCTGCCCAGTGTGAGCCACTGTGGTTGTTTCTAGAAGCAAGATATTAATTTTCCATAATTCACTGTAGATTTGCTCAAATAAATATATTGCCAACGGCATAGTATTATCTACCTCTGTCAATGAGTTTATCTAGTAACATGCTCAACAAACCTATTGAAACAGAGTCATCATTTTTGTAATTTAATCTCTCCCACATTTAGCTTCTTATGTAAAAAAAAAAACTACATAGGTGATACTGCAGCTGTCTATTCAGAGTGGACAGATTAATTATATTTGGATGAGGTACAGGCTGGACTCTCATTGTGAAATACACTGAGCAAATACCCACATGAGCTTGCTAGGTTAGGTTTTCATGGAAACTGAAAAACGTGTGAGTTGCCAAGGAGGTCACCATCCTTTGGGATGTCTACTGAATGCAGAAAGCAATGTGTGACAGCATGGAACACGTCAGTTTATCCTCTGGTGAGGTCTGACCCAGCAACTGATATATGCCATCCTGTCACTCAGAACAATGCTTGTGCTACTGGCATATCTACATATGCTTGTCTTTGAGAGCAGCAAAACCCTGGCTTTGAGTTTTAATAAGGCATCCCTAATTTCCACATAAAAATTGCAGGTTAACCATGCTAGCATGTGGTGGGCGATTTCCATCTCATGTGCAAATTTGCTTTCCACAGACATTGCTTTCCAACAGGTTTCTGAGAAGCCCACGTAACTGTAGTGTGTAGGATAGCTAATGAACAATTCTGTGATTAATAGATTAACTGCAGCTTTGTAACAGGTGAATCGGTGCTTCTTGCTAGCATACATTCTGTCAGGTTTTATTTTCCTGCTACCAAAGGTAGACTTTGTACTGCAAAGGCAGTATGACCTGGCCCCCTATGGTAAGACTTCTTTTTGGTGAATCAAGCCTTGATTTCTCTGAGATGCTT
Source organism: Herpailurus yagouaroundi (assembly GCF_014898765.1). Classification (NCBI taxonomy): domain Eukaryota; kingdom Metazoa; phylum Chordata; class Mammalia; order Carnivora; family Felidae; genus Herpailurus; species Herpailurus yagouaroundi. The sequence continues at coordinate 528,373 of NW_024412430.1, forward strand.
TTTATATTATAATCCTTATTATGATAACCTGCTGAGCTAGTGGGTTGCATGAATGTTCAGTACAGCTGTCCTGGAATGATTACAAGATGAATAATTTTACCTCTTGGTGAAAAAGAAGAGTTTTCTCTATTTTCCCTGTCCTCCTTGCCCCTTTCTCCTTAGCTGTGCTGTTAGAGGCTGCCTTTCTCCTTCACCCCAGGCATGAGTAATTATTCACATCACTGTTAAAGAGAGCTATGAGCTAAAGTTCAAGACCAAAATGATACTGATGAACATCATTTAGCTTCCCATTTGGAGTCCTTTCAAGTTTATTTTTCTCTTGACTGCAGCTGCCCGGCATATGTGGTTCACCCCGACCACACAGCATTTCCTCTTCGATGGGGACCATTTACAGTCAGGCTGTAGGTCTCTCCACATTTTCTTCTCTCCCAACCTCTGCTGCTTTCTCTTCTTGGTCCCATCCTCCTTCTACAGCTTCCTTTCTTCTTCCTCTTTCTTCTTCCCTGGTTACAGATAGAAGCTGGAGCCTGGCTCCTCCAGGGTCAAACATATAATGTAATGGCTTACCTCTGTTTGATTTTAGCCCCGGTCCCTGGGGGGACACCACGTTATTGTTGTGGCCCAGCTTTGTAGCACCACAGGCTAATGGATCAATTCAGCCTTCAAAGCATCCTATGGCCTGTCGATATGAAATTCTAGCAATTACTGAAGTGGGAAGGCTGGGAAGCAGCTGAAAAACATTCCCTATTGATCACTCTAGAGTATGATGAACTTGTTTAAGAAAAATTGATCTGACACATTGATTTTTTTTTTTTATCAGAGAATCTCATGAATGCAATTTAAGTCACAATATTTCTTGCCTTGCAGAGTGTTTTCTTCACGAAGAGACTCTGTGAAGCAAATCAGCCAATGGGAGATACTGAGAAGAGTTACAGAGCTTCTCAACCCTTGCTTGTTCCATCAAGAAAGGGAAACTGTTTCTGTGTTAAACTGGTTTTTAAATGTAAGATCTCCTGTTCTCTGTGCTTGATGCTTTTTAATCTCTGATAAACCATCTTAACCAGCATTCCCTTCCTCCCAGACCCTCCACTCCTCTTCACCTTCTAATTGGAGTTTTTTCCTGGAGGGGCAGGCCCTCTGATACAGCATATGCTTTCTCGTTTATTGCATGGAGAGTAAGTTTTAGAAAATGAGAATCTTTATTATAGCCAAAGGTAGCTCTGTCCCTTGACATATCCCAAACTGTTTGGACAGTGATGATGATAGATTGCAAACCCTGGAGCTGTTCACTGTCTGAACAGTGTCACATCTGCAGCACATGCTTGGATAGCTGCTGTGTCAGCCAGAATGGCACCATGACTTAAAGAGGTGCCAGAAATCCTTACCTACTTCTAAATATTTCTCCCCATGCATCTCTGTTGGAGGACTCTTTCCCTTCTCCCTCAATCTGACCTGGTATTCTCTTGAGGAGTAGATTCGTGGTTTCCACTTTGAGAGCTTCCAACAATACAAATTCTTGGACCTCATTCCAGACCTGTTGAAGTAGAATCAGGCAGTAGAGCCTAGGAAATTATAATTGAAAAGTTCCCTAGTTGAGTCCAATGACCAGGGAATCACTGGATTAGAGAACACAGGTGTGTGTGTGTGTGTGTGTGTGTGTGTGTGTGTGTGTGTGTGTGTATGTGTATGTGTGTTTGGTAAAGAAAGAGTTGTTTAGAAGTTTGAGAGGAGAAAGTTGCCAAAAAAAAAAAGTGCAGTATGTAATTCATCCCTTTAGACTTCCCTATTAGCACTTTGAATTTGAATGTGCATGTACAGAACTGGTTGATAAGAAGAAGCTAGTAATTGAGGGGCACCAGGGTGGCTCAGTCAGGTATTTCAGTTCAGGTCATGATCTCACAGTTTGTGGGATTGAGCCCCGAGTGAGGCTCTGTGTTGACAGCACGAAGCCTGCCTGGGATTCTCTGTCTCCCTCTCTCTTCTGCCCCTCTTCTGCTCATGCTCTCTCTCTCCCTCTTTCTCAAAATAAATAAACATTAAAAAAACTCATAAAAAAAAAAGAAGAAGCTAGTTGATACTAAGTCCAAGAGAATAAGACATAAAGGATGGAGAAATTTCCAGAGAGAGTTGTGCTGGGGTAGAGAAGAGCACAGGGAACAAATTTGGTACACTTCAGTGTTGGGTCCAGAAGAAACTCTCTGGGCAGGGCTTTAAGCCTGTGTCACAAAAGAAAAAGAGATGCCTATATCCAAAAGTTCTGACGTCTCACTCATACTAAAGCCTATACCCAGCTTCTCCGATGTGCATAAAAGAAACTAGTTTCCCTCCCATCTAACAGATTGTGTGAAAGCGGAGAACTGTACCCAGACCTTTAAACACAAGAATTCAGGAGCTGTGTCTTTAATAACTTTGTCAAGCCTCACAGAGAAAGTTCTAAAGTGGTTGACCCACAGGAGAAATGCAGGTTGCCTATTCAAGAATACATCCAGGAAATCTGTTCCCAAATGATTTTCCATTCCATTATCTCAAAGACCTGCTTTCAAGGGTGAAATTTTTAAGCAACTTTGCGGCTTGCCTGGTGAGTTTGAATAAGCTGAGAGGTGGGTCAAAAGAATCTTCTGCAAGTCATTTAGATTGGAGATGTTCATGTACTTGGAAAATAATCTAAGTTTTAGTGCAGTCTAGTAAATTCAGCTTTTAACCATTTAATTCTTATCAGTGTTACCTTTTTCTTTGGGCTCCTGAAAGGTAGACTGTACAATTTGCCACAGTCGCTCTCATTCTTGACTGTACTTTAATAATCCTCTGGGAGCTTTAACTAGTACTCACTTCTGGGTCCACCCCCAGAGAGGTTCTGACTTAATAGGTCTGGGTGAAGTGTGAGCAGTCCTGTGAAAGCTCCCCAGGTGATTCTCAATTGTGGACAAATTTGAGAACCCCTGGTCTATTTAGATTCAAGGATAGCAAACTGAAGTTTTGCCAGAATTCAAAATATTTCTTTTAATTTTCTGCCTGCACACTTCTGGACTTCTGGAGAAGACTGCACAGTAGAGAAGGGAGGTACCTTCTGTTTGCCAAATTTGTGAAGAAAACAAAGGCCTCCTGTTTCAAGTACTTCTCAGATAGCATGTGGGCTCTCCTCAATGCACGGCTCTGCTTTCAGCAAAATTGTTAATTATAGATCATAATAAGCTGTTAGGAGCAAAACACACACATAATTTGAAAGTGAAATGAGGCACAGTACATAGATAAAGCAATTGTTTGTTTAAGAGGTGATTAGCAGCAGCAAAACAAGCAAACTGATACTTGAACCTGGAAGAAATTACAGCCATTTGGAACGGTTATACTCTTTGGTTATTTGTGCATTGCAGCCTAATGCAAAGGCACACGTCTGTCGCTGTCACTTTTCTCTTTTTCTGTGTGTGATGTAGGGAAGGTACAGTCTATGCCATCTTAGAACTCAGATGATATTAAAAGAATAGCCTGTCAGAAGGAATAAAGAAAGGGAAGTGTCTCGGTTTCTCAGAGGAGCACAACTGAGATTTAAATTGTTCTGAGCTATGATAAATTATAAGGCTTTAAAACCACTGTAATCACTGAATGAAAAAAAAAAAACAGTTTGCCTTGGGTAATTATGCCTTTTTGGTCTCCTTCACTTTCAAGTTATTTTCCCCTTGTAAATGTTACACTCTGGCAGTGTGGGCTGTGTCAAAGAGTGTTAATCTCAGTGTGAAACACTGGGGTTGTCTTTAAGAGTAAGTGAGCCCAGAAATATTCTCAGCTCAGACCAACTTAGATGAAAACACTATCGACACTCGAACATAACATTTGGTGACAAGAGTTCCTAAGACACAGCCCCACCTGGGGTAAGGTGGGGCGCGTTTGAAGTTTCATCTGCTGATTTCGCCCAAGAGTTTCACTTGACTGAGCCATCTTGTGGGCTCAGCCACGACACTTGAAATTCTCAGGATGGTAACTTCATGTGGAAAGATGCTGGTTAATGAATAAGGGCGCACTAGCTGAGGGTAAATCAGCGCATTCTTAGGCTCGATTGCAGGGCTCAAGATGGGAGTTTTAATAAGCAGCTAAGGTTAACAGGAAATCCTTAGCTTTTTTTGCCTGAAAATGCAGATTTTGCGGCTTGCTGCTTGATAAAGTTGAGGAAGTTGATGAAGTTGAGGAAGGGCTGAATTTGGATTTCAGTTCAGAACTGATGGTCCAATCTCAGGTGCCCTGATTCCAAGGTTGGCAGCAGAATGGCAGGCTGCTCAGTGTGCCTCATCTGGTACTGTTGTCTTTGAAATTTCCAGCAAGAAAGCCTCTATTTAGTGTTTTGAGTGAGAAAGTGGAGGCAACAGGCAATTTTGGTGCTACCAGATTGTCAGATTGTCTGGCCTGTTTGGGTTGGTGTTCCATTCTGTTCAGGGTCAGAGCCTGTGACTTTCCATTTCCTTGGAGATAACGAAGTCAACGTGATTACATGCTTGGAGAAGTCATATTAGTGATAAGAGCTAACATGTATTGAGCAATTACTTTGTGCCAGGCATCGTTCTACACACATCACATGTATTACTTCCTCTAACCTTGACAAGTATCCTGTGAGGCAGGTACTTTCATTCTCTCCATTTCACAAAAGAGAAAAAGGAGGCAGGAGCGGTTGGGGAAGTTGCCCAAGGACAGAAATAACAGAGCTGAATTGGAACCAGGCAATCTGATGGCACAGTACTCAGAATGAACCACTAAATATACGGCCTCAAAGACACAAACCCTCCCCTGTCTGTCTCTGCTGCCCAAACTCCCTGGGGCAGCATGTGGGCCTGGCTTACCCCCCTGCTCACCTCCTCCCTCAGCTTTCTTGTGTCCCCAGAACCAGGTGTCTATACAGACAGAGGCACACCGGTCTCCCCTCCTGGCCCCTGCAGGAGGCTCCCAGATACTTGTCTTAGAAAGTTACTCTTCATCTGATCTTGTGCCTTTCTGTAGTTTGGTTTGTAAAATGCTGGGATTTATAAAACTGCCCTGAAGCGAAGGACTTGAGGGAGAATCTGTGGATGGTGTCTGTTGTAACTTCCGTGGATGATGTCATGACACATCCTCTCTGAAGAACTGTGCACGAGCCTCCTGCTAGTTGTAAACAATTCAACAGACCAGGGGATTTTAAAATCCTAGTGCGACTGCAGCTGGAGCTGCACACATGCAACCCGAAAGACGAAAGGAAGTCTGATAGAGATGCGGGGACACAGGAGAGAGGCCAACAGTCTAATAAATGTAACTGGACTTGTGAATTCGTTGTGGCGATAGACTCATCAGCCTGCACGTGCTGTGCAGCCTAACTGGCCACTTGCAGGCCTGCATGCGTACCGCCCTCTGCGAGGTTGGTCAGCCCAGGCCGTTTGTTTTGACCCAAACCTTCTGGGGTTTGCTCCTCAGGGTGGCCTGCTGCTGCTGCTCCCTCTCCTTTTTCTGCCTTCATGGAGAGAGCGGGTCTCGCTCCTGAACATGCAGCGGCCTGGTGCATGCAAGACCAGGCCTTGCCTCACATTTACCATCATGGGTTCTCAGAATACTCCTTCCCCTAAGCCTCCTTCTGTAGTTTGTTTTGAACTCACATGTGCCTCCTCCTACTTCCTCCTCTTACTAATGAGGCACTCTGGGTGAGGGACTGTGACATCTCGGGGCCTCCGGGAGCAGCAGAAAAAACTGTAGGTCTGTCCACAGAGGAGTCCCATGACACTGACCATTTATCTGGTGACCATGTGGGCCTGATAAACAAAGCAAATCTGTCCGTTTCTCCCTCCCTCTGGGGCTTTTGGGCCTGTGCGTTTGCATTTCCCAGGACAGTTGCAGGAGACACCAGAACTTGTCTTCATTACGGCTCTGACTCATAACCCAATTAATGGTGTCAAGAAGTGAAACATGGTCCCCAGGCCCAGCTGCCTTTTGAAAGCAAGTCCCAGCCTGTTCAGAGCGGTAACGAATGGTGCTCCAGAGAGGGTGGCTCTGAATCCGTTCTGCTAGCCAAAGGCATTGGGGAGCAGGGTGTTCCATAAAGACAGTGTGCAGTAGTGTGCCAGCTCTCGGTTTTGGGGTTTGAATGCACTTGGTCTGAAAAACAAGTGAGAGGGACAGTAGGCAGGTGGGAGGGGAAGAAAAAGTTGTTCGATTCTTGCCCTAACTTCAAAGAGGGGACAGCTGCCTCATCTGCCCTGGATTTCTCAAGTTTAAGGCAGACAGACACCCTGCCCTGCTGTCAGAGTTTTCTTTAGGGAGATTCTCCCTTTCACATGGGGGCTTACATGGGCTGTGTATCGCGGGCCCTTCCTTACAATACTGGTTTGTGGGTGCAAGGCCAGCACAATGTGAACATTTCTCCACTTCCGTTATTACAGAGGTTGTTTTGTGAGTTCAGACATGCTCATTTGTGGAATGGGGCGTGCTGGAAGGGCTTCTCTGCGAGACCGGGGCTTACTGTTCCTTCAGACACCTGCCTGAATGCACGTAATTTTTAAAACAGTCTTCCTGTGACTGAGGGGTAATGCTTCTTTCTAGGAAGCCATTTACTTCTTTCTGAAAAAAACTCAGACCTCTTTACGAATCAAATGCAGAGCCCTTTAATAGCACTGACGACAGCTGCCATTTAGTGCCATGGTGTCAGACGTGATGAGAGCACACTGTTATCTTGTCCCTGACCCTCAGAACCAGCCTTCCAGTGGGAAACTGTGTCCCCATTTCTCAAGTGAGCACTGTTTTTCATTTTGAAGGAAGGGTGAGAGAGGAACATGGTCATGCTTCGTGTTGGAAGGAAGATGGGAGCTCCTGAGTTCTGTGGTTAAAAGCCCATCTCTTCTTATTACTTTCTCACCCCCTGCGAGTTGCCTCAGGATTTTTAATGTCCCAAGTGGCCTGAACCGCATTTTGCGTCTGTGGGAGACCAGGCAGGAGGATCTCTAGGAGGGTGGATCTCCCAGGGGGAGGTTCAGAGGAAGGAGAGAGACCCCAGCGACATCACCCCAAACACCTGCAGGATCTCAGGTCTTCTTCAGTGGCCTTCCCCCTGGTGCGGACTGAACCAGCTTTGCCTGGTTTATGGGCTCCTGACAAGATGACAGCCTGTGGTGACAAGAGAGGCAGTTGAATGCCCAGCCCCCGCCTTTCCCCAGGGATCCCTTTCTTCTGTTGCAGCCAAATGCTGCTCAGTTGAGAGCTCAGGAAACAAAACAGTCTTTGTTGCTTAAACTGAAATCATTCCCATGGCTGATTGTCCCAGTGGTCTTGTTGTTAACAATACTTCCTCCTCCTCTCCTCCCCCTCCTCCTCCTCCTCCTCCTCCTCCTGCTTCCCTTCCCCCTTCCACTCTGTTTTCTCTCCCCCTCCTACTCCTACTCTCTCACCCTCTATAATTCTTAATCATTATCCTTCTGAAACATGACAAACCTAACAGAATTCTGCCAAAGCCAGTGGCCCTAGGGAGTTAGTACAAAAACTAAAACAAGAGCCAAACTCATTTGGAAAGGTTTGGGTTTCATGGGAATGGTTTGGTGCAGTGAGAAGGAAAGAAGCAGGGAGGCTGCCCAGCTGGCTGTCTCCTGGCATGGTTGCCCAGCGAGTGGGGCCATAAACTGGGTTAGTGATTGTTCACCTACTTTAGATCATGGGTGTCTCTGAGAATTTGAGGAGCACACATATCAACACAAGGTTTGGGTTCACAGGTGGGTTTTTCTGGGTGCTCAGTCCAAGTGCTAGTGCTGTGTATGCTCTCTGATTTCTTTCCACTGGCTTCAGCCATCTTAGTTATAAACCCAGTGGATGCATGTAGTTAGGAGATGTGACCATGTCATTTATTGTCTTCATTGGAACACTTCTGAGAGTGACAGAGGCACTGTTAGTAACTACACTGGGATGACATCCGTCTTCCCCTAAGATGGTCCCAGGCAAATATATCTCCCTTCTCTTGTCATGGAGTTTGGTAGCAAGATCCAGGACTGGGAAGTGGGTTCTACTGCAAGCTACTTAGATGCCCAGCTTACCCAACTGTAAAAAGAAAAGAATTGGACTCTCCTCATTGTTTCCTTGGGTGCTGGTGTTTTGAATCATTTTATCATTTATATGAATGAAAGAAAAGATGTTTGGGGTGACATATTTTGCCTCCTACTGGCTGGTTAGATCAATACATCTACTCAAATATCTGGGGAAAAAAGGTACTTGGACTTGTGAGAATGATGTGGTGCAAAGAACCTGGGAATATATGAGGATTTTTCCTTTTCTGAAAGAACAGAGCAGTACTGTTATGAAGCATCTCCTCCTTGTTCCAAGTTACTGACCATGATATTGAGTACTAATCATTCAGGAAGTTTATTCAGGGCTTTAGCAAGAGCATCTAAGGGGAAGATATTCTCTGTCTCAAGGGCCTAGTCTCTCAATTATAACAAGCCTGCGTTTGAAGATAACACTAGCTGGGAAGGCACTGAAATCCCAGAGCTCTTTGGCGCCCAGGTGTAGGGATAATTTGGGAGAAATTCTGGCATTAGGATTTCCCCGGGCACCTTGTACATCTTGAGTAAGCGGGAATCAGAAATATGAAAGATAGTGAGGGGTTTGTGGGCAGGTGAAAATGAGTTCAGTGCAAAGAGCACTGGATCCTGGGCCGGGCATGTTCACGGTTGTTCTGGGTCAGCCATTGATTTTCAGGATGCCCATAGGCAGATCCTTTTTGCTTCTTTCAAAGGTTTCATTTTCTCCTGCTGTTCACGCTGAATGAGAATTGAGACCAGAACGTTGTAAATGGCTTAGCCACTCTGTTTTGAAGTTAAAGGGTACACAGTGTAGCAGCCAGTGGGGTAGAGAGAAAGCAGGGATCCAGGGGTTAGGAGGACACAGGTTCCAAACACTGGCCCTCACTTGGTAGGTATGAACTTGCCCGGTCTTTTTGCTCTGGAAGTGTCTGTTTTCTCATCAGAGGGTTTTGTTTGTTTTTTGTTTCTTAAGCCAGTAGAATCTTTTAAAAAAAGAAGAACTCTTAAATACATTTCCCCAAATATTAAAAAAATATATATAGAATGTGTGTATATATATATATATATATATACACACACACACATTCTCTCTCTCTCTGTCTCTCTCTCTCTCTATATATAGATATCAATAGATCTATATTGATATATCTATAGATCTATCGATATCTGTAGATCTATCGGTATCTATATAGATCAATATGGATATAGATAGATACCTATATAGATCTATAGATATCTATATCCATATCGATATCTATGTCAATATCTATCTCTCTCTCTCTCTCTATATATATATAAAACTTTGTAGCCCCAAGATAGAGCAACTCCTGCCCAGGATGCCATGCCAGCAGACCAAAACTTAGATAACTTTCCTGTCCCTGTAAATGTGCCGATTGACAAGAAATGCAGTATACCAGTGATCCAGTTCCCAAATGCCAAGCCAACTCTGGGCTTTATACTTACTTCCTTGCCCCTTATTCTTTACCGTACAAAAGCATCCTGCCTTCTGCTCCATTTACAATTCTCTGGACCCTTAGGAATGGTGACTGTCCACTTCATGAAGTGCTAAATACAGTTTGTTTGTCAGCCGAATTGTCTTCTTTAATCATTATAACACACATATAAAACTGTTTCGACTGAAGAGAGCTTAGGATCTTGACTGGCAGACTGGCAGACTGGCGCCAGCTCAGTCTTCCCCCTGGCAGCCCATGGAGCACTCTGAGGCACTTCCTTAGCCTGTCCTGCACCAGCCCTGAAGTTTGGGTGACTTTTTAAAAGGTGCCATGCTCCAGTCTGTGCAGCTCCTGCACCAGGTGTCGGCATGGGAAGCCCCTTCTCTCCCCTTGGTGCGTGCAAATTGCCTAGGGCCTGCCCACAGACCCCTAGCTCTTGAAAACCATTGAAAACTTCTCCAACATGCTCCTTCTAGAATTTGGTCCTCTGCGTTAAAGACACGGCCTTTCTGGATTGAGGGCTGGAGCCTGGAGTGTGGTTAACCCCTGGACTTGTCTGATGAAAACACTTGGACCAGAAATCAAGTGCTTGCCAATCAAGAAGCCTGGCTCAGTGTCGGTGCCACCTCCAGAGACATCCACCCGGCCTCCAAGCCTCAAAGCTGCCCATCCCGGCTCTCTGGCTGCCAAATCTGCTCCCTCGGCAATTCTGGTGCTCAATTTGATTGTTTACCCAAATGGGTTATTCGGGACTGTGAAATACGATTCTTGAAGGCTGGAGTGAAGTGAGTGGCCCTCGGGGACCAGACACCTTGGGTTGTAAATCAGTCTTCACCATACGGACACTCCAGTGGTTAGACATTATAAGGTGAGGAGTGGCCCCCTTGTGGGACACCCTGCAGCGATTGCCATGTTAGCCGAGAAGATCGTGTTACTGGAAATGCTCGGATGGAAGATACAGAATCCCCTCTTGGGAATGTATTTGGACACATGGGAGCATCTGTTAACAGGAAATGAGTATAGCTGGGCACTGGGAATGATATGAGGAGTAGCATTTTTCATGTTTTTGTATGGAAAAGGAACAGATGCTTGCATAAAATATATTTCTTAATAATTCTGTTCAGTACTTAAGAAAACAAACAACCCCAAACCTACCCATCAGAAAATGGTGGATGCTTTGTAACCCTTTGAATCACCTTTGAGTTCTAACACACCGAATAATTTTCTTCTAAAATTTCATTGTAGAAATTTTTATTTCTACATAATCAGCTAATTTGTTTTCTGTATGTTTGAGTTATACTTGGGAAGAGTCACCAAGTGACCTAAGTTGATGAATTGATGAGGCCACAGACTGTCCATGATAACATCTGAGAAAAATCCAGATTCCAAGTGTGTCAATCAAGTGTTGAACTTAAATTTTTCAGTTTGGGAAAATGAAAAAAATTGCAGAGATGGATAATGGTGATGGCAGCACAATAATGCGAATGTATTTAATGCCACTGACCTGGGTACTTAAAAATGGTTAAGAAAGTAAATGTTATCCTCTATGTATTTTATAATTAGAAAAGAAAAAAAAAGAAAAAAACCTCAGGTCTTTGTTTGTAGTTTTAGGCTTTGCATACTGCAAACCAAAGGTAATTTGGTTTTGTTTGTAGATTCATGACCCATGAGGATCTGGCATATTTCATATCTCCCCGGGACTCTTCAGCTCACTTGTGAGTCTCAAGCTCCCAAATGTTAATTCTCATTCCTCTGTCACATGATTCCTGCTCAGCTGTTTCAAATCCCAGGGAGGAAAATAAAAAGCAGGCAATGCTTCCATAGCAGAAATCCTATAAAAGCTAGTGCTGTGAGAGCCCTGCAAAGATTTCAGAATCTGTGTTTACCTTGGCCAAGCATCCCAAATTTGGAATGGTGGGAGTTTCTAACAAATTCTTGCCACTGCCTCTGAGTCCTTCATTCAGTACATGCTCATTGTGTCCTACAGTGTTCAAGGTACCGTGTTCAGTACTTTGAGAAGTATCAGATTGACCTACCCTCAAGACAGAGGCAGTAGAGATAATACTCTGAGATAGACCCCTTTTTCCATTCACTCACCAGTTACTGATCCCCCAACACATGCCAGACACTAGGTGTAATGGGAATTCAGAAACAGCAGAAATACCTTCCAGAGAGGGGCGTCAGGGAACTCTTCATGTAAGAAATGGCATTCTGAAAAGCTAGCTCCTGAAGGATATGTAGCACTTGAAGGGGATTCCACAAAGTGAGAATAGAATAAGGAAAGATAAGAAAGAGGGAATCAAGGGTATGTATGGAGAAGAATAAGCTAGATCATGCTGGGTTAGCAAACATTTTCTGTAAAGGGCCAGATAACAAATATTTTGGTTTTGAACACCATATAGTCTATGTTACAGATACTCATAGACAGTACCTAAATGAATGGGTGTTGCTGGGATTCCAATAAAACTTTTTTTTTTTTTAACAAAAACAGGTGGAAGTTCATTTTGGGCCCCTGCTTTAGTTTGCTTACCCCTAGGCTGGAAAATAGGATGGATGAAGGAATGCAGGGAGGGAGTAGAGGACAGTTGGATCAGGGTGGTACTTGTATGCCAGGCTAGACATTTTTCCAAACTAACAATGAGAGGGTACGTGTCTTGGAGCAAAGAGAATGTCATGATTAGAGCCTTCTGTAGTTAACGTCTTTCTCAAATTGTTCTCTGTCTCTTTCAGAAGCACTTCTGGGAACTTTTCCTTTCTAGTATTATCCATTCACTATTATAAATAAATGCTTAGAGCTTTAGAAGCAGCTTGGTACCAAATCTTATAAACCATTTGATCTTACCCACTAAACAAGAAAAAGGAGGGGCGTGCCTGGGTGGCTCAGTTGATTAAGCATCTGACTTCAGCTCAGGTCATGATCTCATGATCTCATGGCTCTTGAGTTTGAGCCCTGCATCAGGCTCTGTGCTGACAGCTCAGAGCCTGGACCCTGCTTCCCATTCTGTGTCTCACTCTCTCTCTGCCCCTCTCTCACTTGGGCTCTGTTTCTTTCTCTCAAAAACAAACATTAAAAAAAAAAACAACAAAAAACAAAAGGAGAGCTGGTTATCAATTTTTTTCCAAATTTTCTGTCTTGGGAGGATGTAATAGATGAGAGAAGGTTGTAAGAATTAGCCAAGATCCTTGCCTTGTCATTCCATATATTCTACTATAACTTCCCTGTGCGAGTCCCAAGGTTTTGTAATACCTCCATAGCCTTGAAGATTAGAAGAATAGTCACTTTCCAGCCCTTAGACTGCTGCTCTCAGATTGCCATGTTCTGAATTTCCAATTCCATCGTATCTTTCCCTGGCTGCATCCTGCTTGACCTATGCCATCTTTAACACTGTTTCCTCCATCCTTCTGACTAATTCCCTGCTCTGGCTTCTGTGATACCTCTTTCTCTTGGCTTTTCTAACTTACGTGTGTGACTACCCCTTCTCAGCTTCTTTGCCCAACTCACGGACCTCAGTGCCAATAGCAGGGTGAGAGTGCCCACCTGTGTATGTGCAATTGTGCTAGCAGGCTCATTTGGCTAATGATCCTAAAGCCACATCTTCTTTCTTGGCCTCTATTGGTAGAAAAGGTAATATTTTAGTTTCTCATCAGTCTTACTCCTGTCTTCTATTTTTTAAAATTTGCTCAGAGAAGAAAGAGTATTTTTATATGACCTCCGTGAGACCCCATCATTATCCAACTTCCTGTCCAGATAGTCCGTAGTTACTTGGAACTCAGTATGTCTAAAACATATGTCTAGACCTGAAGATACCTGTTTTATTTTTTTCCCAAGAAAGATTTTCTCCTCGGATTTTCCATTTTTGAAATTGTACCCATTAGCTTAAATTAGAAACCTGGAGTCATCCCAAGCTCTTCATTTTCCTTAACGACATCTCATTAATGATCAAATCTTATGGCCTTGGTCTCTTCCATATGTCCCATCCTCTATATCCCCCTACTGCCGACATCATCCGGGTTACCAGCCAGAATGCTTTCTAGATTACTGAAATGCTTCCCAATGAGTCTCCTGGTTTCCTGACTTATCCTTTGAAATCAATGCCAGAATAGTCTTTATAGAAACACAAAACTGATTATGTCACTCTGGTTAAAAAAAATAATAATAATTCCACATTTTCCCTTTGCCTACAAGGTAAAACCAAAATTCGTAGGATGCAAATAGGACTTTCTGTGATCTGGTCCCACCTATGCTTCCGGCCTCATTTCCTAACACCCCCACTCCAGCACGTACTCTTTCTGCAATTAAATTCTCTTAACCTACCTTACACATTCATGCCTCCGTCTCCTTGCACACAAGTATCATTTTCTCTCTTGAAAGTCAGATGAATACTTTATCTGGCTTTTGAAACTCAGCTTAAGTGACACCTCCGTTGCGCCATTCCCTCACATACTTTCCACTAAAATATCACTTCTTCTAATCCACTGTGAATGGCAGAATGGACAGGATTGTAAGGTTTAGATTAGAGTCTATCCTTACACAATTGTGAAATGGTGACTTGTGAGTCATTTCAATTGCTGATCATTGATCTTTCAGTAGATACTGAGAAAGACTGCTGGTCAAGCAGAGCTAAGCTTATTGGCCTACTAAGTAAGGGAGGAAGGCCAGCGTGACTGACTTTTAGTAACATCTTGCAATGGGGGAGTGAGGGGATGATATTTACAGTGTTTTGGGGCCAGAGCTGTGTGATTTTTAAGATGGAGCTTTCAAGGCAGAATATTGATTGGGATTGGGCAGTGTCTATGATAAAATAACTTTGAGTTGGTGGACATGGTAAGGCAAAAATCTTAAAGCAAGCCCCGATGAACACCTTTAGTCTTAATAAGTAAACTATTTTAATAGGCTCAGTCTAATCTTCCAAGAACAAAGATTTCATGGAAGAAAAGTACTTCCTTTTGCTTGGTTTCAGTATTTTTAGCATACAAGCAGGAAAATATTGTCCCAGAATACAGGGTCAGGAAAGTATGTTAGTTTAATTTCTCACCGTCTCATAGGGATGTTGCAAAGGAGTGAATGTTTTTAATGCATGTGAGGTAGAACTTATATAGCAAGTTCTCAATAAAAGAGGTTTATAATTGTGACTCTGTATGTTTTATTAGAACACCTACAATAGTATATTTCAGTGCTTTGTCTTAATATCTCTCTCCCACTATATCACAAGTGCCCAAGTACCAGCCCTATTTATTCATTTTGTATCTCCAGCTTCTAGCACAGAGCTTTGCCATGTAATGAGCTCTCAATGAATGTTTGTGGAATGAAGGAACAAGAGCACTGCATTAAATAACCTACGTCTGTGGGGTGACACTGAGGAACTTGTTAGTTATATTGGTGACTAGCATGAGAAGGGAAGAGAGGACAAGTATTCCTGGAATGCAGGAGGTGAATGAAGAAATGAGAAATCTAATTTTTCTCTTTCTCTTGCATGCTAAGGAGCAACTCTCTTGGACTGAAGTTCAATACATTTAGCAGATAGCCATCCATCATTCCTTGTTTGCAGACAAGAGCAAGTGATAGCTCCATTAACTTTGCCCACATAACTCGTGGAGCAAAACCTCCAAGGTTGGTTTGGATTGGGACCTGATGCTAGCTGATGTGGAACAGGGCAGAGAGGCTGAGAAAGGCAAGCATGGCTGGTGACTATTTCTCATGTTTAATGGGAAAATCGTGAACTCTTGCAACCTTTGCACTAAGAAGGTAGGGATGACTCAAGAGAAAACCAGCACCGTACAGCAGCAAGAACGGAATTGATAACTTCTGTCTCTTAGTAGTGAATGACCCTGTTCACGTTAAATACCAGCAACACTCTTGGTTTATACTTCTTTTAGAGCACTGAGTACAATAAAACCATACTTAGTTTTGTAAAGCTCTTTTTCACTCACATGTGACTTCCAGAAGGGAACGGTCAGCAACTTATTCAAGTATTGTATAACTGCCAGACCCCTTTGACCATGGATCCCAGTAGTGACAGTATCTGGCACATAATAGAAAATGTTTTCAAAATTTATGGCAATGAAATGAATGTACATAGATGCCACAGCTGAGTCGAACAAGAAATTTCTTTTAAAATAATATTAATTTTTCTTTAATTTGATTATAAAGTTATGTTTCATTAGGAAATATGTAACCAAATAAAATTTATACAGAAGGAAAACAAATCTATTCACTCACTTGCACACACATACAATATATATATAAATACGTATTTACATATATGTGTATGTGTATGTAGACATATAGGTATGTGTATGTAGACATACATTTATACTTGCTTGTAAGTGTGTATATATATTTATATGTATATATGCATGTACATGAAATTGGATTCAGACTATGGAAATAATTTTGAACCTTATTTTTTCTCTTTATTATATAGTGAAGGATTTTCACACGTTTTAAAATATTTTTGAAAATGTTTTTATTAGCTCTATGGTTTTTCATCTCATAATTGCACTATTTATCTAAATTGTTTCCAAGTCTTCCAAATTTGCCAGGAGCAACTTTGTAACGAATATGAATATATGTCTCTATTTATATCCTTAAAAGAAATTCTAAATTTGTAGTAAAGGATGTTTTGGCTCAAAGGGTAAGAATATTTCTAAGACCCTTCATCCATGTTACCAAGTTGTTCTTCATAAAAATTTTACTGATGTGTGATTTCCTTTACTGATATGTGAAAATGGAGCATGGGTTTTCTTTTTCCTGTACCAGTTCCAATGCTAGGTTTTTTTTTTTTTAATTTTTTAAAATGTTTTTATTTATTTTTGAGACAGAGAGAGACAGAGCATGAGTGGGGAGGGGAAGAGAGAGAGAGGGAGACAAAGAATCTGAAGCAGGCTCCAGGTTCTGAGCTGTCAGCACAGAGCCCAATGTGGGGCTCGAACTCACAGACTGTGAGATCACGACCTGAGCCAAAGTCGGACACTCAACCAACTGAGCCACCTAGGCGCCCCATCCTATGCTAGGTTTTAACATAAGGGAAAAAATTGGTTTCAATTTTATTTTATTTTATTTTTTAATTTTTTAAAGTTTATTTATTTTGAGAAAGAGAGAGAGAGAAAGAGAGCACGTGCACACTGGGATGGGCAGAGAGAGAGGGGGAGAAGGAATCCCAAGCAGGCTCTTCACTGACAGATGTGGGTCTCAGACTCACAAACCATGAGATCATGACTTGAGCTGAGATCAAGAGTCGGATGCTTAACTGACTCAGCCATCCCGGCGCCCCTGGTTTCAATTTTAAAGGAAAAAATAGAATTTTATTGTGATTTAATTTGCATCTGTTTCTTCATTCTGAATGACTTATGCATATCTTATTTTACTATAATGTTTACCATTTTCTTACTGACTCTCCCAATAAGAGTTCTTATATATTGAGCATATTGTTCATTTTTTTCCAAGTTGTCATTTACCTTTTATGTTACAGTTGACAAACATTAAAATTCATGTGAAATAAAATATAATATTCTTTTTTTTTTTTTGCGCTGTGGTTTTTCCCTTTGTTGTTGTTAGACTTAGAAATTTTACTATATAGTCAGATAAATATTCACTAAGAAGTCCATGCTTCTTTGGTTTCATGTCTTATATTTAGCTCTTTAATTCACCTGGTGCTGTTCTGTGTAACATGTGAGCTAAGGATAGTATATTTTTTAACTCCCAAGTATTTTTGTTATTGTCCCAGTCAAATTTAATACATACTTTTAATAACCATTTTAATTGTCCTAGTCCAATACATAATTTTTCCCTTCCCTACTAATTTATTGTACTAAAACCTAATGTTACTTGAATTTTCCTGTGCCTCATGAGTCTATGGATACTAGTTGAGTTATTTTAACAGCAGTTATTTAAATTTCGGTAGGATGTGTTCCCTGTTTGAGCAGGAATTCCAGCTGCTTGTTTGACATCCTCTACCCCAAGACCCATCCCCTCTCAGGTATTTCTGGTAATTCTTAGGGACTGGCTCATTTGTACTCTCTGACAAGTCTGATGGGAGATTTTTGAGACAGTGCTCTTGCCTTGAAATGAAGTATGTATCGTGCCTTTCCTGTCACTCTGTCTAAGTGGATCCTAATAGTTGATGAAGTAATTCTTTCTTCATCTTTGCATTACAGCTAATCAAAGGAGAAAGAATGATAGAATTAAAGTATGCCATTTTGCAACCTATAAGGAAGTGATAGATATAGGCGATATTATTACTGGCTGCTAAGACTATTAGGTAAAAAAACTTATGGAGAATTATTAAGGGTGGCTATGACTGATACCGTTTAAACCCATGGGTCAGTCTTAAATGATGGAAAAAGAGAAAGCCAAACACCCATGCCTCCTGGCGGGATTCTGTAACACAACATTGAAATATTCTTATGAAACATATCCAACTAGAATCCGCTTGAGCCCCTAGATTGAATTACTAGTGCTCTGGAAACTCAAGGGATGTGGGAACATGTAAACCAACACTATGAAGATGTACTTGGCAAAATTCAGAACGTCAGGAGATATTTGGGACAAACAATCCAGTTTGTTCAGTGATTAAACTGTGAGGAAATTTTGAAAGAGTGGTGAATCTACACTTGAAAGTGACAAAAGAGACATAGTAACCATATATAGCATGGCCTTGTTTGAATCACATTTGAAATCAAGAAACATTATGAGACAAAGAGGGAAATTTGAACCCTGATTGAATATTTGATTATCAAGGAATTGTTATTAGTTTCAGGCATGATAACAGTTATGTTTTAAGAAAGTATTATTGTCTTTTAGAGAAACACTTGGAAATAATTATGGATGAAGTGATATGCTGCCTGGGATTTTTTTCAAAATAATGCAGTGTGGAATGGAAGGAATAAAGATTTAAATGAAATATTGGCTATGGGTTAATAATTGTTGAAGATGGGTGATGGGTCTGTGGGGCTTTACTCCTTTTTTCTGTGTGAAGTTATTTATTAATGAATTTATTTTTATTGTGGCCAAATAACACTAAACTTACCATTTTAACCATTTTAAAGTGCACAGTTCCCTGGCATTAAGTACATTCACCATGTTGTGCAACAAGAACTACTATCTAATTTCAGAACTTCTTCCTCACCCCAAAAGGAATGTGAATGTTTACTTAAGAAAAATATTAATGGGGAGTCTGGGTGGCTCAGTCTGTTGAGCGTCTTACTCTTGATTTCAGCTCAGGTCATGATCCCAGGGTCATGGGATCAAACCCCACATAAGGCTCCCTGAGTGTGGAGCCTCTCTCTTTCTCTCTCTCCCCCACTCCTCTCTCTCCCTCTCTTTGCTCCTCTCCCCTGCTTGCACAGTCTCTCAAATTAAAAAAAAAAAAGAAATTAATAATGAAAGCAGCATCTACTAAGTATATGGATGACTGCTAACTTTATCATTTTGTTCTCTTCATCTTTAAATCAAGGGTCAGATGATATGGGATACAAAAAGTCGTTTTTTGTTTTTTTTTAAATTTTTTTTAACGTTTATTTATTTTTTTGAGACAGAGAGAGAGACAGAGCATGAACGGGGGAGGGTCAGAGAGAGGGAGACACAGAATCAGAAACAGGCTCCAGTCTCTGAGCTGTCAGCACAGAGCCCGACGCGGGGCTCAAACTCACGGACCGCGTGATCATGACCTGAGCTGAAGTCGGCTGCTTAACCGACTGAGCCACCCAGGCGCTCCTGTTTTTTTTTTTTTTTTTTTTTTTTTAATCAAGATGGATTGTTTTCTGAGGTGAAGCCTAGTTATATTTCTCTCAAATTCCTTTGGTGATAATGTTCTTTGAATTTTCTTCCAAATTCTGGCAATAGTTTATCTACCTTAACATTTTCTTTTTCTTTTCTACATTGATATTTTAGCATTTAAATCAGAGGAAGGTATGTCAGGATCTGCTAGGTAGTATTTTTAAATGGAAGCACAGTCAGAATTTTTTGATTGCCCATTAGGGATTTTTTTCTCTCCTGTATAAGAGTAATACTAAGAAAAAAAATACTGACATTTACCACTATGTGAACAAATAACACAATTATTAGGCAAGGAAATCTGATTCTTTGTTCTAACCAGCACTTCTGAACACTCAATATCCAAACGTGAAATACCTGTATCAAAAAAAAAAAAAAAAAATCCACATGTAAGTGAATCCATGCAGCTCAAAACTGTGTTGTTCAAAGGTTAGTTGTATATTTGAAGCCTGAGGCCACTAATTTGATGCACCCCCAGTGATGACCTGTCATCTTTCAGTAGTGTTCTGATTTGGAGGAACAATCACAAATTATGGCCTATCTGACAAATAAATGGAATGATGTAGACAAAAATAGTGTTAAAAAAGAAAGGATGCTCTAGGATAAGGTAGTGAGGTTTTACATGTGCTGTATTAACTGACTTGAAACCATATTGCTTCTTAAGATAATTGCTTACAGAACAATGCTTACCTAAAGACAACTGCTGGAATGATTACTTTAAACACAAAACAAGCATGACTTTCAATTAATCACTTTAGAATCACAACCTATAGCCTTTATTTATCTACTTTTTTTGGACATGTGTCTACTGTCTGTGTGAAACTGCAAAAAAGCATCAGAAAAAATAAAATTAAGGTGTAAAGGCCATGCAACCATAGAAATCAGCAAGGCAGAGTTGGAAGGGTCTGCCCTCATTTACAGATGAGAGCTGGAGAAGTTCCTTTTTCAGAGTCATACCTTGAGTGAGAAGCAACCATTGCTGAGGCCAAAACTCTGTCTCCTGACTTCTGGTTCAGAGTTCCCTCCACCATAATACTACAGAGACAGATCACCAGGAAAGGTTGTGGGCACTTCTTTCTGAATATCCATCAGGATATACTAACTTACTTTCTGCAGAGGATAATTTAAATGTAATCTCACCTCTAAAGGACATTTAGTTTTTCTAAGCCAGTGATTCTTTCTGAATTTGAATATACTACTCTGAATTTTATGCAAAGCATTTGTTTTATTTTATTTTTTAATTTTATTTTTTCTTAGAGAGCACATGCGTGTGCACATGTGCGCACAAGAACAGGGGAGGGGCAGAGGGAGAGAGAGAATCTTAAGCAACCTCCACGAGCTTGACATGGGGCTCCATCTCATGACTGTGAGATCATGACCTGAGCCAAAATCAAGAATCAGATGCTTAATCTACTGAGCCACCCAGGCAGCCCTGAAAGCATGTTTTAACCCTTGACTGCATTTAGTATGTCATGGGAAGTAGGTTTTAAAAATTCCTTTGAATGAAGAAAAGAAGGAACTAATTTTATTATTTTAATTCAATTGGTACAATTTCATTTGGTAATGGAAATACTAGAAAATCCTGTGTGTGTGCATGTGTGTGTGTGGAGAGAGAGAGAGAGGAAGAAGAAGGAGGGAGGAGGAGGAGAATGAGGAGGAGGAGGAAAGAAGGGAGGGAGGGTTTCTTGGGCATGTGGAAGGTCTGTGAGGCTCACAGTGCTTACCAAGGATGTAGGAGACCTGGGTGCTAGATCTGTGATCACCACTATTAAGCCATGTGACTGGGAAACACATCTAACCTATTGGGATTCTTTAGTTTCTTAAAGGGAGGGTTTTTGGAAAGATGGTCTTGAAGTTCCCTTTTAGTTGGGTAATTCCTTGACTCCAGGAAAGAATGTTGGAACTAAAACAGCTACAGTATTGTGAGTTGACAGTAAAAAGCTGGCTTTTGGCTTAGTGCAATATCATGTTGGAAGAGGCATCTCTGTGAACATGAACTCCAAGTATAGGTGTCTAAAAACTGAGAAAGTGAAGTTGACAGGGCATCCACTCTATGTCATTAACTTTATCAAATACAGTATCAATTAAATCCTTGACCTGAGAGTGTATTTCAATATGCAAGTGATTCTGAATAATTATGTATAATTATTATATTGTTAACATGTATGATCATACAGAGAGAAGGGGGGCAGAGAGAAAAGTTGGAGAGCTTTAAGGTTTAAATTTCTTAGTATCACACAGCTAGAAGAGGTTGGTTTTTTGTTACAAATCTGGCCTGTTCAAATGTGCCACCTGGGACATTTCCATCAACTTTTTCTTTGTTCATCACTAGACAAAAGGAACTCAACTGTTCAAAGTGTGGTGAGTTTTCAGGAAGATTATTCATTTACAGCGGGACAAGGTGAAAAATGAACACCAGAGTTTCTCAAATGAGAAGTCTAGGAAGGATAATTTAACTTCTCAGAAATTTTTCAAAAACCCCTAAATTTGGACCAGGAAGTCATTCGTATCGCTCACCTGTGGGACTGGTCATTCCTCAGATGAAACAGCAGCAGCACCACCTAACAGCCTGTGCTCAGGGGTGCAGGCGGCTGCTCTGAGGACCGACCGGGGCCCTTGTCGGGATCGTTGTGCTCACCCTGTTTCTTTCCACTGAGAAGGAATCATTGTCTTTAAATGATACTTCTTGCCGTGTCCTTTGTGGTATGGTTTTATTTTAACTTAGGCTTTAGCTTGAAATTCAGCGGCTGATAGGGTGTGAAATGGAATCTAGCATGCTGTGCAACATGTACAAGCTGAGTGGTGCCAGGGACCCTGGGGGACAGGTTGGAACCTTCATTAGTCCAGAATTTTTAACCACAATGAACTGGAAATTACTGATGGTTCATACACAATAGCCAAGCCGTCATGAGCAATTAAGGAGCACTGGTGTAATTGACCTGATTTGAGGATGCAGGGCAGCTGAGCACTTCTCCCTGGGGCCAGCTCTCCCACGTGAGCAGAGCAGATGGCCATCTGAGGGATTACAATAACAAGGGCAGCTGAATAGTCAAGTGACCAGTCAGGGTAACCAAGGGGACAGGGCAGTTAGATCTCTTCTGGATGGATGGGCAGCTCACGCCTAACTGGGCTGCACCATATGTCCCTGTCTGTGGCACTCTCCCCCCTCCCAAAAGTTTCTTCTAATGTAAAGTATAAGGGCAAGGGATGTGTCACTTCAACAGATTCCTGTGTGTTGGCACTGTGATGAATGCTGGTAATACAGAGATGAACAAGGCACTAGGAATGGACTCAAGTAACTTATGATTTAAAGGGGGTTGAGCAGACATGAATATAGGTGAGCATAATACCAGAAATACTTTCTGATGCTGCCACAGCACATACCATATGATGAATGCAAAGAAAAGGAGACATCATTTCTTACTAGAGAAGACACGGAGAAGAGGTGACTGTTTCCTCTGTGTATTCGCTAAAAAATGACTCAGTAGCTCAGCACATTTCAAAAATACCACATAAAGATTTATAATACACATTAGCATATGTGATATATTCTAAATAGGAAATGCATGAATATGATTCAAATTTTGAAATACCCCACCTATATCCTCAGAGCTCTGCTTCTTCAATGGCCGCGACCACTTTTACTGGTTCTGGTAGACCCTTCCAGTGATATTCTATGCCTATGCACATATGGGCGCACATATCTACGTTCCTTTTTTTCTTTACTCAGAACCTTGATTTTTCTTTCACTTACAATGTATCCTAAGAATCTCTCCTTATCAGTCCATTTTGAGCTAACTTTAAATGATATTCCATTTTATGAGAGGATTTCCCATATTATTTATTTAGTTTGCTCTCTTAGTGAACATTCTGTTGCAAACAATACTTCAGTGAATCATCTTGCAAATGATTAATTGCACTATGTACACATTCATTAGGGGCAGTTTCTGGGAGTACCATTTCTAGGGAAATGGATGTGTTAATTTTTAATTTCAAGAGAGATGGCCAAGTTGTTTTTATTGAAATTATTCACACCCACCAACAATACATGGGCCAACCCACTTACTACTCTTTCAATAATTCAGTGTGTTAACAAAGGCTTTTTTTTTTCACTTTGATCAATATGATAAGTAAAAATGGCATTTTGTAATTTTTTTTTTCTTGTGAGTGATATAAAGGAGAAGAACTTTTCCTCTACTTTCTTTAGTTTAGTTTCTAGGTCCTACAAACTAAACTTAAAAAAGACAGATTAACAGGGGAAAGGCATACAGTGTTTACTGATGTCAGTGTTTTTACATGCATGAGGGCTTCACAGAAAAGAAGTGAAAACTCAAAAAATCAGTTAGATTTGGGAGTGTATGTACCATTTTAACAAAGGACAATAAACAGGGGAGAGGTGAGTAGACAAAGAAGAGGTTTTGGGCCTCTAAGGCCAATGAATTGTAGGAAAGTGACTGGGAAACATATAAGGGGGACCAGGAGGTAAATAAGGATATATGAGGGGAAAATATACGTAAGATCAGGGTTATTCTGATAAGATTTGTTTGTGCAGACTTATCTCAGCATTGACTCCTCATCTCTAATGAATGGTAAGAGGGCTCTCCTCTTCCTGGTACAGGGAGGACACCTTTCTTACAGGAAGTTCGTACCCTGCTTTTTTGGCAGAGGGCAGAAAGTTCTTCCTATGCCTGCTATTTCTCACTTGTCTCCAGCCTAAAATAATCAATATGCCCAAGTTGGCATATTTGGGGGTGACATATTCTGATCTCCTTCAGTGGAGTTGAGAAATTTTTCATACATTTAAGAACTGTTTTAATGTCTTGTCTGTTTAATTTTCTGTATATTTCTCCAGTGTATTATTAATCATTTTATTTCTTTATTTAGTTTTTTAAGTTTATTTATCTTGAGATAGAACACATGTGCAAGCAGAGGAGGGGTAAACAAAGAGGGAGAGAGAGAGTCCCAAGCAGGCTCTGTGCTGCTAGCACAGAGCCTGGACGCGGGGCTTGAACTCACAAACTGTGAGATCATGACCTGAGCCGAAATCAAGAGTTGGAGGTTTAACCGGCTGAGCCACCCAGGCACCCCATAACTAATCATTTTCTTATGGAATTGTAAATGCTCAAGTTATGTTAAACAAATTAGAAATTAGGCCTTTGTGAAATGAGACTCAAATATTTCTCTCAACCTGTTGTCCCCTTTTGATACAATTCATGTATTTTTTGCCTAGGAGATAATTTTTAAAAAACCTTTTTGATGAGTCAAATTTATTAATTTCTGCATCTAGGGTTTCTAAGCTTTGTATCTTACCTAGAAAGATCTTCCAAAATTATATAGAAAAAGAGTTCTCCCATAATTTCATGTAGTACTTTCTTACAAGATTGGCGTTTGAATCCTTGATCAATCTGAAAGTTATTTTTTTTATATAGGTGCGAGGTAGGAATCCAGGAAGCAAACCATGTATCTCAAAACAGTTTATTGAGTAGTCCATCTTTTTTTCATTGAAATAAAATACCACATTTATCTTATATTAGGTTATTTTTAGGTTCAATTCTGGACTTTCTATTCTATTTGGATGATCTGTCTACTCACATATCAGTATTGCTGAGTACTATAATTTTATTTTATTTTTTTTAAATTTTTTTTTCAACGTTTATTTATTTTTGGGACAGAGAGAGACAGAGCATGAACGGGGGAGGGGCAGAGAGAGAGGGAGACACAGAATCGGAAACAGGCTGCAGGCTCTGAGCCATCAGCCCAGAGCCCGACGCGGGGCTCGAACTCACGGACCGCAAGATCGTGACCTGGCTGAAGTCGGACGCCCAACCGACTGCTCCACCCAGGCCCTGAGTACTATAATTTTATAATGAGGTTTAGTGTAGGCTAGTGAAATTTTCCCTTCATGACTCCTTCAGACTTTTCCTGGATTTTCTTGTTTGTTAATATTTTCATATGAATATCAGATTCAGTTTGCCTGGTGAAAAATAAACTGTTGGTATTCTTAGGGGGAGTTCCATTAAATACAGATCAACACAGGGAAAACTGACATCTTCTTTATATGTATTCAAGAACATGATTCTATACATCTGTATTTTTGTGATTCCGTTGTATCATTTTATTTATTTTTTTAAGTTTATTTATTTATTTTGAAAGAGAGAGCACACATGTGTGCACAAGTCAGGAAGGGCAGAAAGAAAGGGAGAGACAGAATCCCAAACAGGCTCTGTGCCATCAGTGCAGAACCCAATGCTGGGCTCGAACTCACGGATTGTAAGATAATGACCTGAACTGCAATCAAGAGTCAGATGTTTAACTGACTGAGCCACCCAGGAGCCTATCCTTAGTACCATTTTACAGATTTCTTTCTATGGATTTCCTATGCAATTCTTGTTAAATTCATTTTCTAGTCTAGGTATTTTATCTTTTTGGATGCTATTGATTTTTCTTCCATTATGTCTGCTAACTTGTATTTATATATGAAAACTTTTGGTTTTTATATATTATTTTTTACCTAGTGAAATTTGTAATTTATCTTGCTATTTGAAATAGCTTTTCACATGATTGTTTTTGGAGTTTCTAGTTAATAATAGCAATAATGAATAGTTAACAATTCATTCAAATAGGGATAAATCTTACTTTCATTTTTCCTGTAACCTCATTTTTTGAATCTTTCTTCTAGAACAATATTAGACATAAATGCATAAGAAGACATTTTGTTTTGCTCTTTTCCTATCAAATACATATGCACATAGACACACATACATGGAAGTACCATATATTTTGTTTTAAAATTTCTTATGAAGAATCATTAAAATTTGTAATGTTTTTTCAGCAATTATGTAGTTTAGTATGAATCGTTCTATTCATGAAGTAGAAAAGAAATATGATGAATTACATGAACAGATTCATATTAAACTATTTTTATAACCTTTGAATAAAGCATAGTATTGGGGCGCCTGGGTGGCGCAGTCGGTTAAGCGTCCGACTTCAGCCAGGTCACGATCTCGCGGTCCGTGAGTTCGAGCCCCGCATCAGGCTCTGGCCTGATGGCTCAGAGCCTGGAGCCTGTTTCCGATTCTGTGTCTCCCTCTCTCTCTGCCCCTCCCCCGTTCATGCTCTGTCTCTCTCTGTCCCAAAAATAAAATAAAAAAAAACGTTGAAAAAAAAATTAAAAAAAAAAAAGAATAAAGCATAGTATCATGGTTTATTATTATAGAAAATTCTCCTGTATTCTGTCTGCTAATGTTTTTGTGACACTTGCATCAATAACTGTAAAGGAATTGGTTTGTAGGTTCCTTTTTTGTGGGTTCAATCTTTGTCAAGGTTTGGTACTGTTGTTACACTTGTTTCATACAAATTATTTGAATGCTTTCCTTTTTAAATCTTTTTATCTGGAATAGTTGACATAGTAGTGGGGGTATCTGTTTCTTAATAAATAAGTCGTGGGGATGTAATGTACAGTATGGTGATTATAGTTAGTAATACTATATTGTGTATTTGAAAGTTGCTAAAAGAATAGATCTTAAAAGTTCTTATCACAAGAAAAGTATTTGTAGCTATGTGTGTTGATAGATGTTAAATAAACATTGTGATGGTCATTTTGCAATATATACAAATATCAAATCATTATGCTGTATACCTCAAACTGATATAATGTTATATATCAATTATATCTCAAAAAGAAAAGTTTGTTAGAACTTGATGAAAGCACCTGGGCCAGTTACTTTTTTTTGAAGTAACTCTTAGACTTTCTCCCTTTTTTAAAATTTAATTGTTATGTTCTAAATATTCTTCCTATCTCACTTTGATTTCTTCTTGGACTCAAATTGTTCCTGGAATTTTATTTTGATTTTATTTTCTGTCTTTTCCTCCTCTGTTTACTGTAGTTTTTGCTTTCTGATAATGGCTGTGTGTTATTTGGTGCAAATATTTTTGTGATTTTTAGATCTTCCCTGTGAATTGTACCCTTTTAATAATATTTACCTTAAATTTAACCTTGTTTGGATTTTTCCCCCATGTAAATACCCAATAAGCCTTTGCTGAGTTTTTTTTATTTTCAACCTCTCTGAGCTGCTTCCTCTAGGTGTGTGTATCACACATAGCTTGTGCCCTACATCACATTCCCTGGGCTCACCTTTTACTCCAGCTGTGGCTGCAGCTGGCTCTGTGTGTGGATCTGACAGCCTCTCACCTCCTCTGGGACGTGAAGCTAAGTATCTGTGCATACCTGCTCAGCCACTATCATCAGCAAAAATTCATGACTAATGGAGGACAGCAGACCATGAATAAATATCCTCCTTTTCCCTGTTTTGGAGAGACAGTTGGTATATTCACATGGCTATGCAGAGGTCCTAGTGGTAATCCGTTCCATGACACAACACACCCTTTTCCCCCCGATTCACCTTTCCCAGCCCTCCAGTCCTGATCCTTGGGATTACTTCTCCAAATTAGCTACCTGTATCAGCCCCTTTTTCAGGGGAGCCCAGATTAGGACATTATGTCTTTTCAATTTGCAGGGAATTAAATGCTGCTTTGCACTCCTCTTTTAACATACTCTTATACTGTACTATATGTATAAAACATACGGTATATTTATTGATCTAAGAGATATATTTGTTCTTAATTCTGTTTTGTTGCTCCTATAGTCTCTCTTTCTTGACAAGATTTGTGTTTCTGTGTATATATGTTTCCAGATGTAGTATTTTTGCTTTAGTAATTCCTTTTTTATGTTAATGAACTATAGAGGAAGTCATCAAGAGGTCATGAACAGTGGTTGAGCCTCAAGCTAGATCTGGGCAAGCTGGCAATTGGAGTCTCCTCACCCCTCCCCTGTCTCTGGATGCATGCCCTGCCCACCATTCCGGCAGCCAGAGCCACTGCTTTCAGGGTCATGGCGTTGGGAGAGCAATGTGTCCCTGAGAACATCTGAACCCTGTTAGGGCCCCTGTATATAAATTTTGAAGATTCTGGTGGTAGGTGTGGAAATCTACTGGTCTCTTGGCTGCCCGAGTGAGATAAGCCTTGGAAGTTCCCTCGCTTGTTAAAACTGCCACCTTCCCGTCTGCAGTGACCTGCCCCTGTCTTCAATCTCTCCTGGCCTCTGTGTCCAGTTTGTGAACCAACTGTATTTATTAATTCCTTTCTATAAGAATGCTGGAATTAGTACACTTTAAAATTTTCCATTTTTATCTCTGTGTTGCCACTCAGTTTTTCTTGTTGAATATATTATTTTTATTAATGTTATCTGATGCCCTTAAATACATTTATACCACTGTTTTTTAATCTATTGTATCTGAATATCTTTTGATACTTGGTGATAAGAGTTGAAGAAATCTGCCCACATTGACTGCCTCTCATCTTCCCTTCTATCAGCTTTATTAGTGAGGATTATACAGTTATATTCTCTTTTGTAACGACAGTCTCCACGTTATTTTAATCTTAATTTTATGATAAAATGGATCCAATACTTAGCATTCATTCTTGTGCCATAGGTTTTCTGTTCATTCTCTGGAATTTCTGTAGAAAACTCTTGGGAACTATGTTTTTTCATTTTAAAAAATTAATTTTCTCTTACCTTTATATTTGGGCCACAGTTTGTCTGGTTATGTATTATGTCATACTTTCTTCACTCTTTGTAGGCATTGCTTTATAGTTTCCACATATTAAGACTTGCTCTGGCAAAAAAGTCTGAGGCCTGCCTAAATTTTTACCTCTTTTTTGATGACTTGACTTTTTTTTGTTGTTGCTGTTGGTTGAGCAAAGGATTCTTTATCTTTGAACTCCCAGCAATTTTATTAGATTATGTCTTTCTATTGGTTGCTATAGATTAATATTTCCTTAGGCATTAATTTATGACTAAATTCTTTCATTTATGAAACTTTTTCTTTAAGTATTTTTCTTCTGTTATTTTGCTCCTCTTTCTTGGAGATACCAGTTAACCTTATGCTGGGTATTATTTGCTTATCTCTCTATAACATTATCTCTCTAATGTTTTATTTTCATTTCATTCTCTTCACTTGCCTCAGTCGTATTTTCTCTGTCCTTTGCTATGTTTTAGCAATGGCTATTATTCTTGAGCTACTTCCAAGTGGCTTTTTGTGGTTGTCATTGTGTAGTTATTTCATTTTCTTCTTCCACTTATTTTTGGATCTATACAAGTTCAAATTTTCACTTTTTGTTGTCTTGCCATAGTTTCTCCAAACTCTTATAGATCTCCTTTGTGCTAGATTTGAAGAACTATTCAAAAATTTAAAACTCATAACAAAATCCATGATCACAAGATTTAAGTGAGTGTTTTCCATCTGTTTTTCCCCATGTGTGTTTTCTGCTTTTATTTTTTTGCCTTGTAATATTTCTGGGTAGATCCTATATGGTTCCTTTCTACCATATTCTTTGATTGAGTTTATAGGAGATTTCTTTATGGAAAAGGCTAGGGTCTTGTACCAGTTTACTGATATCCTAATTATTATGCAGGGAATGGATATGTGCAACTGACAGTTTTTTGTTAAAAAACTATGCACTTTACACTTTCACTCCACATTCATTCTGGATCCTAAGGGTCTTCCTCTATCTATCTTTCTTCTTCACAAAAACTAGCATTTAGTGTTTATTTTAGAGACGGTATACAGGAGATAAACTCTTATAGTCTTTGTACACATAGAGTCTTTATTTCACTTCTACTCTTAAAAGATAGTATAGGTGGGTATAAAATTCTAAATTATCAGGCATTTTCCTCAAATATTTGAAAGACATTATTTTATCTTTATTGGCTGTCTCATAGATGAATTTATCTACTTTGATTATACAGGGTCTTTTCTGTTGGTTTTAACATTTTATAGTCCTTCTAGATGTTTTCCAGTTTTGCTGTGGCATTAGCTAAGAATAGGTTTGTATTTATCTTGCTTGATATTTGGAATATCTTTTGGTTAAAAGATTTGTGTTTTTCTCTACTCTTGGAAAATTCTCAGCTCTCCTTTGTAGATGCTGATTTTCAGTCATTTCCTTTTTTATCTTTTTTTCTGAAAATTTTATACGATGTGTATTGGAACCTGAAGATTATCCTTTATGTTCCCTAGCTGACTTTTCATATTTTTAAATTCTTTTTATCTCCTTTCTCTGTGCTCTAAATGAATTGATCACCTTTATAGCCCAGTTCTCTGTGCCTATGTCTGGTCTAGTATAAAATCCACTTCATGGATTTTTGTTGTATTTCTTCTTGTATTTCTTTGTTGTAAAACTTCTTGTTTTATTTTTTCTTTGTTTTTTTATTTGATATTTATATACTTATATTCCCTGTTAATGAATATAAGTACCCTTTAAAAATCTTTATCATTTTTCCTTAAAACTAATCCTATCTTAAGTGTGTTTATAACTCTAATTGTTATTTTTGTTTTCTGGCTTTCTTAGAATTGCTTCACATGTTTTGAGTTTTGATTGAAAGGGTCATTTTGGATTGGTGTTTCTTATCTCTTCTGTTCCAACTCTTCCATTCCTATGGGTTTAGTGCTTGCCTTTCAAGACTGCACTCTGTAAGCGAGTCTCATTATTTATTGTGTGGCTCCTGCTTCAAAGCAATATTGCGGAACTGACAGACCCATTCCCTGAGCCAGTGGACAACTTGGCTTAATTTTTGGTTGAGAGACTGCCTGTGTTTCTTGCTGCCACTCGACATTAAGTGACTAAAAGTGGGCCGTTAGACCAAGGTTTCTCATTGTTGAGGCTTGGCACTCAGTAATGCATTATTTATATACTGGCACTATTGACATTTTGCCCCAAACAATTGTTTGTTGTGTGTGGGGGGGGGGGAGGGGGCTCTTTGTGTGTGTATTAATTGTAGAATGTTTTACAGAATACCTGGTATCTCTATATTAGATATGAGTAGCATCTTTACATCTCCTGTCCTGACAATCAGAATGTTTCCTGGCATGGGACGCCTGGGTGGCTCAGTTGGTTGAGCGTCAGAATTCGGCTCAGGTCATGATCTCGCGGTTCGTGGGTTTGGGCCCTGCATTGGGTTGTGTGCCGACAGCTCAGAGCCTGGAGCCTGCTTCTGATTCTGTGTTTCCCTCTCTCTCTGCCCCTCCCCAACACGCACTCTGTCTCTCTCTGCCTCTCAAAAATAAAGAAAACTAATAAAAAAAATAATAATAAAAAAAGAATGTTTCCTGGCATTACCTAATGTTCCCTGGGTGATGGAACGGGGAGAGCAAAAGTACCTGCAGTGTAGAACCACTGCCACAGGAATATAATTTCAGTCCTTCATCCAAAAAGAGAGAGAGCTTCACCAAAGCCTCTTGATCCAAGTAATAAGCCTGGTTTCCTGTCTCTTCTTCCCTGTGGGCTGTCACTGTCTTTTTCAAACTTAGAGGTCTACAGCTCATGGTTTTAGCTGAGCTGACCACTTTGTATTTTTCTCCCTTCTCATCCAAGAGATATTTGTCTTGATTTGGAGATAAATTTTTTATGTATTTCTATTTTCTATTTTTATCTTTATGTGTAATTGCTTATTCTCTGGATCAGAGAGTTTGCATTCAAGTCAGAACTAAGGTAGCTATCTTTACTGGAAGACTTCACTATTTTTATTTTTATAGGGTGATTATACTTGGACTCCCACTAAGTCACCCACAAGCAACACATAAAGCAAAAGAGGAGCAAGTAAAAAGCTAGCATTATATTGTTAGGTTATGATGCTCCTCTGTCCACCATTATCAGTTTCTCCTTCTGCACTCGACCTTTCCTTTCAGTACCTGAATAAATCCTGGCTTACCGGGTAAACCTTTGGTAAACCAGGATTTTTCTGGTTTACCAAAATCTCATGTAATCTGGCTCCTGCCTACTCTCCAACACCATCTGTAATCCTTCAGTTAGCCACAATGGACTTCTTTTTGTTTTTCACCTAGTCAAGCTCATTCCATTTTTAAAAAACAACTTACCTACATATTTATCTTTTATTTTCCAAAGGAAATTGTACAACTTTTCCATTGATTGCTTTCATCAAAGGCTGAGTTTACATATGAGAAGATGATGGGGAGGAGATTAACTAAAAAAAGCAACCCAAAGACTATTTCTAGAAAAGCTACAAGCTCATTTCATTTTAGAACACTGTGGTGTTTTTTCCATATCTTTGCTAAATTTGTTTCTGTTGGTCATTTAAATATCAGCTTAAATAACACCTTCAGCAGAGGCCTTCTGTGGCTAACCAATCAAAAATATCTACTCAGTTGTTTTCTTGCATTGCCCCATATTACATATTAGTTTTCTCTTTCTCTAAGCTTCCATTCTCCATTAGTCTTTTACTTTTTGTGTTTGCTTATTGTCCATTTCCGTCTACTGTAATGTAAGCCCCTTGAGAGCAAAGACCTTCTAGTTTTTGTTCAAGTCTGTATCTTCAGTGCCAAGAATAAACCTAATACATAGAGATCAATATTAAATATTTACTGAATAATAATTGCAAAAAAATGATGTGTACGCACACTGTTTACTTGTTCCCTTAATAAAAGTCATCCTAAAAGAAGACATGAAACATTACCCTCTTATTCTCTTTCTCCAAAACTTTTGGAATAATTTCTTTATAAATTTATTAAATGTATCAATACATTTTGTCACATCTTAGACCCATTTTCATGAGGAAATGCATAAGCATTCTCTGGTGCAGAATGTCTCATATGATAAGTATTATTTAAGAGACGGGTGTGCACATAGGCTGAAGAAGATGCCTTCAGTAGTTGATGCTGAATACTGGATCTTTTCTTTGGAACTTTCTCAAGCATCAGGTATTGAGTGTTCAGGACGCTACATGTTATAGAGTATGTTTGGACTTAAAGTTCTGTTGCATTCTTTATTATTCTAAAAAGGTATAAATTGTTCTTAGGAGCTAGTCTGAAAATATTCATATGTTTATTAAGGAATAAGTTAGATCATGTCACTGGTTTATGTTCCACATACTTTTGTGGTGTTTTTACAAAGAAATGGCTTTAGAGAAGAAAGGTACGGGAACCTGTGAAAAGGTTGCACAGCCAAGAAGATAGATCTGTATTTCAATTTATTTATGTGGACAGTGATATTAATAACACCTAATCTCTTCTGACGTTAGATGATGACTGTGATGATGTATAAGTGTTTTGAACACACCATGGTAAAAATGCAAGATATTACTATTAGCTACCACAAAACGATCACAGTGATATTAAATTACCTTTAGGCTATTCAATAAAGGCTATAATTCCATGAGTGGGATTTCTTTTCTGCCTCTTGTGAAATGATATCATTGTTTTGAAGAGGTAAGGGAGCCAAAACCCTCAAGATTCTCAGAGTGTATTGGACATCATTCAGTGGGCCAGCACTTGACAATGGCAACTACTTGATGACCATCAGTAGTACCTTCCTCTTTATTCCTTTGAATGGTAAATTCTGTTCCCCCTTTACCATTTAGCTTTAAGAATGCTGACTGTCACTTTGTTTTTTCTATTCTTCTTTCTGTCAGTGTGTATTGAATCTAAACTCATTGCCAAGAGTTTTGACTGAGTGCTGATGTGCTTAGGTTTGGTTTTCAAATTCAGACAATAATCAAGATTACACAGGGTTATTGATGAAAGTGTTAGAGGGTATAATAAGTGCAGGAAGCTATCCAGATATAGACTGTACCCTCAACATTGTTCTTATGTGATGTAGAACTGTTTTAGAGAAAGGAAATCTTGGAGCCCTGTGTCTGAGGATTACATTTTAAATTTTTTTTTTTTTTTTTTTTAAATTGGGACACCTGGATGGTTTAGTTTGTTGGGTGACCGACTTCGGCTCAGGTCATGATCTCACGGTTTGTGGGTTCGAGCCCCGCGTCAGGCTCTGTACTGACAGCTCAGAGCCTGGAGCCTGCTTTGCATTCTGTGTCTCCCCCTCTCTCTGCCCCTCCCCTGCTCACGCTCTGTGTCTCTCTGTCTCTCAATAATAAATAAACGTTAAAATTTTTTTTAAATTTATTTATCTATTTTGAGAGAGTCAGAGACAGCATGAGTGGGGGAGGGGCAGACAGAGAGGGAGACAGAGAATCCCGAGCAGGTTCCACACTGTCAGTGAGGAACCTGATGCAAGGCTTGAATTCATGAAACTGTGAGGTCATGATCTGAGCTGAAACCAAGAGTTGGATGCTTAACTGACTGAGCCATCCAGGCGCCCCATTTTTTGTTTTAAAAGCCAGTGATATAGCCACACAACTCCAGAACACACTAGTTACTTCAGAAAATGCCTGGAAAATGGTGAAAAGGACAAGTTTTAAGGTAAAAAGATGATACTAATAAAGTGAATTTCTGTCTCTCTCTCTCTTTTTTTTGTTCTGTGCCAGTATACATGCTTAAAAACACACATGCAATTAACAAGGATAAGCTCAAGATGAAAATTTTTTTTTCTAAAAATGTTCTTTGAAGAGGTCTAGATAGTAAAAATGGAATAAATTATCATTCAATAAGGCAAATTTACTCAGCATCAATAGTGTTTTAGTTTAAGAAGATATTTTGATAATTTTAATAAAGGAAATTTATGTGTCATTAAGAAACTAATTTTTATTACACATAGTAATTATTCTGTGCCTTTACTGACACAGCACATTGCTATCTTCCCATCATCTCTGAATAGATTTTGACATTTGTCATGGCATATGATAAGCTATATGAGAAGTGCTTTTTTTTTAAACTTTTAAGTGTTTTAATTTATTTTTGAGAGAGAGAGAAAGAGCAAGGAAAGGGCATAGAGAGGGCAGAGAGAGGGGGAGGCAGAGGATTGGAAGCAGGCTCTGCACTG
The DNA here is from genome assembly GCF_014898765.1 of Herpailurus yagouaroundi. Lineage (NCBI taxonomy): Eukaryota > Metazoa > Chordata > Mammalia > Carnivora > Felidae > Herpailurus > Herpailurus yagouaroundi. The sequence goes on from NW_024412430.1 coordinate 563,406, forward strand.
ACAGTAGAGAGCCAGCTCCGAGCTGACAGTAGGGATGCCGGGCTCAAACTCATGAACTGTGAGATCATGACCTAAGCCAAAGTAGGATGCTTAGCTGACTGAGCCACCCAGGTACCTCAAGAAGTGTGTTTTTTTTAAATGTACAATTCAGTGGTTTATTACCGTGTTCATAGAGTTGTGCAACCATCACCACCATCTAATTGTAGAACATTTGTATCATGGCCATATGAAACCCCTTCATAATAACTCACCATTCCCTCCATCCCCCAGCTTCTGACAACTACTAATCTGCTTTCTTTCTCTATGGATTTACCTATTCTGGCAATTTAATAAAAATTGAATCATAACAGTATATGGCCTTTTGTAATTGGTTTCTTTCACTTAGCATAATGTGTTTAGTATTCATTTATGAAACATTGATAGCATATATCAATATCTCAGTCCTTTTCATGGCTTAATAATATTCCATTGTATGGATATAATGTATTATCAATAATGCTGCTATGAATTTGTGTACAGGCTTTTGTGTGGACATATGTTTTCAATCTCTTGGGTATGTACCTAGGAATAGAATTCATGGGTCATATAGAAGCACTATGTTTAGCTTTTTGAAGGACGCCAAACTGTTTTCCAAAGTAGTTGCATCATTTTGCAAGAACAGTATATAAGGTTTCCAATTTTCCTACATCCTTGCTGTCGTGGCAGTTGTTATGATTTGTCTTTTATTTTAGCAATCCTAGCGGATGTGAAGTGGTATCTCCTAGTTTTGATTTGCATTTTCATGATAACTAATGGTGTTGAGCATTCCTAGGGGGAATATCTCCCTTGGGGAAATATTTATTTAAGTCCTTTGCTTGGGTTATTCATCTTTTAATGGTTGATTTGTGAGTCCTTTATATAATCTGCATTCAAGACATCTATCAGGTGTAGATTTGTAAATATTGTCTCTCTGAGGATTGTCTCTTTATTCCTTTGATAGTGGGCTTTTTAAAAATTGAAGTATAATTGACATATAATAGTTTTAGTCACATAACATAATGATTCAATATTTGTAAATACGGTGAAATGATCACTACAATTAGTCTGTTGATAGGGTGTTTGTGCACAAAGAATTTAATTTTAATAAAGTATAATTTGTTTTATTTTTTTTTCCTGTGTTGCTTGTGCTTTTGGTGTCATTTTAAAGCCATGCCAAATCCAAGTTAAAGAGATTTATTCTGAAGATTTCAACTTAGAATTTTATAGTTTTAGCAATTCTGTTTAAGTCTATGAACAATTTCAAGTTAATATTTGCATATTTTGTGAGGTAAAGGTCTAAATTCATTCTTTTGCATGAGAATATCATTATTTCAGCACCATTTCCTTCCTTCCCCAACCAGCATTGTGTTGACCTGGCACCCTTGCCAAAAATCAGTTGATCATAAATGTAAGGAATTATTTCAGAACTCTCAAGTCTGTTTCATTGATATGTATGTCTATCCTTATGTGGGTACCATGTTTCTTGATTACTGTAGCTTCATAATAAAAATTTCCCCAACTTTATTGAGATATAATAGACATGTAACATTATGTAAGTTTAGAGTATACAGTGTGATAGTTTGATACATGTATATATTGCAAAATAATTACTACAATAAGGTTAGTTAACACACCATCACTTCACATAATTACCGTTTTCTTTTGTTGTGAGAACATCTAAGATGTAGTCTCTTAGCAACTTTCAAGTATGTAGTGCAGCATTGTTAATTATAGTCATCATGCTTTACATTAGATCCTCCAGAACTTATTTGTGTACAACTAGAAGTTTGTGCTTTCTGACCAACATTTCTTCATTTTCCCTAACCCCCAGACCCTGGCAACTACGATTCTACTCTGTTTCTATCAGTTTGGCTTTTTTAGATTCTTACAGTATTTGTCTTTCTCTGTTTAATCACAGAGTGTAATGCCCTCAAATTCCATCAGTGTTGTTGGGAATGGCAGAATTTCTTTCTTTTTTGTGTCTGAATAATATCCCACTGTAAAAATATGCATTTTTACACTGTAAAAATAGAAACTTAAGTTGTTTCCATGTCTTGGCTATTGTGAATAATGTCGCATTAAACATGGGAGCACAGATATCTCTGAGATAGTGATTTCATTTCTTTCTTTCAGAAATATACCCAGAAGTGAGATTGCTGGATCATTAGAAGTTTTGTTTTTAGTTTTTTTGAGAAACCTCCTTGCTGTTTTCCATGGTGGCTGTACCAGTTCACATTCCCACTAGCAGCACGCTAGGGTTTCCTTTTATCTACATCCTTTCCAGCCTTTGTTATCTTTTGTCTTCTTGATAATGGTCATTCTAACAGGTGTAAGGTGATAACTCATGGTTTTGATTTTCATTTCCACAATGATTAGTGATGTTGAGCATCTTTCTGGGTACCTGTCAGCCATTTGTATGTCTGCAGGTCTTTTGCCCATTTTAAAATTGGATTATATTTTTTTGTGCTGTTAAATTTTATGAGTTCCTTATATATTTTGGATATTAACCTCTTACCATATATATGGATTATAAATATCCCATCCCATAGGGATTTGATCTATTTCATTTGATATCATCCTACTTATTTTTTTATTTTTATTTTATTTATTTATTTTTGCTTTTGGTGTCATATACAAAATATCATTTCCAAGACTAGTGTCAAAGAGCTTTTTCTCTATGTTTTCTTTGAGGAGTTTTATATTCAGGTCTTAAGTCTTTGATCTGTTTTGAGTTAACTTTTGTGAGTGCTATAAGACTGGGGTCCAGTTTTATTCTTTTCATGTTGATATCCAGTTTCCCCAGCATGGTTCATTGAAAAGACTGTCATCTCTCAATTGAGTATTCTTGGCTTCTTTGTTAAATATTAGTTGACATGATCTGCATAGTTTTATTTCTGGGTTCTCAGTTTTGTTCCACTGAGTTATGTGACTGTTTTTATCTTAGTACCGTACTGTTTTATTACTATAGTTTTGGATTATAGTTTGAAATCAGGAGTGTGATGTCTCCAGCTTTGTTCTTTCTCAAGAGTGCTGTATTTGGGATATTTTTTTGTTCTGTACAAATTTTAGGATTTTTTTTTATTTCTGTGAAAAATTGGACTTTTGATAGGCATTGCCTTGAATCTATAGATGGCTTTGGGTAGTATGGACATTTAAAAAATCTTAATTTTTCCAATCCATGAACACAGGATATCATTCCATTTGTTTCTGTCTTCTTCAATTTATTTCATCAATATCTTATAATTTTTACTGTACATACGTTTTGTCTTTTTGGTTAGATTTATTTCTAAGTATTTTATTGTTTTTGATACTATTGTAAATTGGATCATTTCCTTATTTTTCTTCCAGATAGTTTGTTCCTAGTGCATGAAATGCAACTGATTTTTGTATGCTTATTTTGTATTCTGCATCTTTACAGAATTCATTTATTAGTTCTAACTTTTTTTTTTCTTGGTTGAATCATTAAGGTTTGCTGTGTTTACAAGCATGCCATCATCAAACAGAGACAATTTTACTTTTTCCTTTCCAATTTGGATGTCCTTTTTTTTTTTTTTTTCTTGTCTAATTACTCTGGCTTGGATTTCTATTACTATACTGAATAGGAATGGTGAGAGTGGGCACCCTTGTCTTGTTCTTGGTTTTAGAGGAAAAGCTTTCAGCTTTTCACTGAGTATTATGTTAGCAGTAGTTTGTCATTTGTAGCTTTATTATGTTGAGGTATGTTTCTTCTATACCCATTTTGTTGAGCTTTTATTATGAAAGGATTTGGATTTTTTTCAGAGGTTTCCCTTGCATGTATTGAGAGGGTCATATGAATTTCATCTTTTATTCTAATAATGTGGTATATCAGGTTTATTGATTTGCACATGTTCAACTATCCTTGCATCCCAGGAATAAATCTCAACTTGTTCATGATGTTTGATCCTTTTAATATGCTGCCAAATTTGAGTTTTTTGAGAATTTTTGCATCACTGCTAATTGGAGCTATTGACTCCAGTTTTCTTCTCCTGTAGTGTCTTTATCTGGCTTTGGTATCATGGTAATGCTGGCCTTATAAAATGAGTTTGGAAGTGTTCCCTCCTCTTTGATTTTTTGGAAGAGTTTGAGAAGGATTTGTATTAATTCTTCTTTAAATGTTTGGTAGAATTCTCCACTGAAGTCATCTAATCATGGGCTTTTATTTGTTGGGAGGTTTTTGATTACTGATTCAGTCTCCTTAATTGTTATTGGTCTGTTCAGATTAAATCTTCCTGATTTAATCTTGGTAGCTTGTATGATTCTAGGAATTTATTAATTTTCTTCTAGGTTGTCCTGTTTAACATTCAGAGTAACCTTTTATAATTCTTTATATTTCTCTGACATCAGTTTTAATGTTGCGTCTTTCATTTATAATTTTGTTTTTTTGAATCCTTTTTATTCTTGATTAGTCTAGCTAACAGCGTGTGAATTTTGCTTATCTTTTTAATAAACTAGCTTAGTTTTGTTGATTTTCTTTCTGGTCTCTGTTTCATTTATTTCTGCTCTAGTGTTTATTATTTTCTTCTTTATGCTAACTTTGGGCTTAGTTTGTTCTTTTCTAATTCCTTGAGGTATAAAGTTTGGTTGTTTATTTGAGATCTTTTATTTTTCTTAATTTTTGGTATTTATTGCTATAAACTTTTCTCTTACAACTGCTTTTGCTTCATTCTGTAAATTTTAGTGTTATGTTTTCATTTTCATTTGTTTCAAGATTCTTTTTTATTTCTCTTTTGATTTCTTCTTTGACCCATTGGTTATTCAGGCATGTGATGTTTAGTTTCCATGTATTTGCAAATTTTCTGGGTTTTTTTTTTCCTGTTATAGATTTCTAGTTTCATATTTAGTGTAGTAAAAAAAATACTCAATATGATTTCAATCTTAAATTTACTGATTGTTGTTGCCTTCTGTTCTGTTAATATTTGCTTTAAATATTTTTATGCTTCAATGTTGGGTGCATATATATTTACAATTGTTATATCCTCTTGATGAATTGACCCTTTTATCATAATATAGTTACATTTTTAGTCTCTTGTAACAAATTTGGCTGAAGGTTTCTTTATATAAAATATGTGGAGCCATTGCTATGCATATTCACTCTCTTTTGGTTACCATTTGCATGGGATATATTGTTGGATCTTGTTGGTCTTTTGGGTTTTTTGTTTTTTAGTCTATCCAGCCACTTTGTCTTCTGATTGAAAAATTTAATCCATTTACTTTAATTTTTCATAGGTAAAATATTACTAACTTTTGATAGGTAGAAAATTACTATTTTGTTAAAATTACTATTGTTATATTGTTATTTATTTAGTTCCTTGGTTCTTTTCTTCCTCTTTTGGTACCTTCCTTTGTGATTTTTTTTCTTTTTTTCATAGTGGTATGCTTTAACTTTTCATTTTATCTTTTGTATATCCACTATAGGTTTGTTCTTTTTGGTTACCATGAGGCTTACATATAACATCTTACTGATATAACAATCTGTGTTAAGCCTATAACACTTTATATTTAATCTCATACAAAAATCTACTTCTCCTTCCCCCACATTGATGTCATATTTTATATATTTTATATATTATTTATCCTTACCAAATTATTGTAGCTGTAGTTTTTTTTAATATTGCTTTTTTAACTTTTATACTAGAAATAAAAGTGCTTTACACACACTATTACAGTGGATTTTACTGTATATTTCCTTTTACCAATGAGCCTTATACTTTCATATATTTTCATGTTTTTACTTAGTGTTCTTCCACTTCAACTTGAAAAACCCCTTTAGCATTTCTTGTATGACAGGATGAGTGGTAAAAAAAAAAAAACAACAACAAAAAACTCCCATAGCTTTTTGCTTTATCCTTCCTTCTTTCCTTCCTTCCTTTGTCTGGAAATGTCTTTATCTCCCCTTCATTTCTGAAGGACATTTTTGCCAGGAATAGTATTCTGGGTGGTAGTTTTTTATATACCTGTCATTTACAATGTAAATAACATAAATATTAGTAATCATGCATTTTGGGTGAAACTAAAACTGAGAGATGTGCTTTCAGATCTGCCTCTACTGTCAAAGAGTGAACTCTCTAAGATTCAGTTTCCCCACCTGTGTATAATAAGTGTGGTAGAAATAAATCGTCCACAAAATGCTTACTAGATCTAAAGTCTTATGAATCCTGGAACAACACACATAGAGGCTGATGCACAGATTTCACACATGCCTTATATTCACAGTGTGGGAGCCCATAGATCCAAGGATTCACTACTATTTTAATGGCCTCTGACATAGTATTGTTTGACTGCAGTAAGAAGACAGGAGAGGCAGGTGTCTGGGGAAAAAAAAAGAAGCACTATATTATCTGATGCACTTGACAAGGTTGAAAATACAGTAGTTTTAAGAGGACATTAATAGCTCTGCAAGAATTCATGGAATGAACCTAGTGTGAAGTTGATAGAAATGTAAGCAAATTTTTAAATGTTAGGCAATTAATAACCCTAGGAAAAACAAAGAGTTGTTGTAAGAGAGCACATGTAATGGTAGTATACTATTTGGTTAATAATAAACATTATTTATGAAGTAGTAATTATGTAAATAGTAAATATTAATTTTAGCAAAGGTAAATGTAACTATATCTGTAGAAAGGAGAGGAGTGAGGGTGGTAGTATAAAATAATTAATATATCTATTATAATAGAAAAAAATGATCTTAACATTTGTACAGAGCTAGATATAGCATTTTGATCATAATAATTGACAATATAGAGATAAACATCAAAAGAAACAGCTGAAGCATAAAAAAGGAGAATCTCTGGGAATAAGAACTCTAGTAGAAGGGATGGGCAGGGACTAGCTGATTTTCACTGTAAACTTGAGGAACTCTTTAACTTTCTAAACTTCCTATAGTTGCTTTTTATTGTAAGCCTTGTAGAACAATCTGGCTTCATAAATTAAAAAATATATTTAAAAAATTTATCATAAATAATGCACATTTATTTCTACCATCTTACAATTTGAATTTTTGGTGTAACCATTATCATCATCATCATCATGAACTTCTGTTTAACAACTTACGACATAAAAGTTTTCCACATTTATCATCTCCAGTCATTTTCATTAATCTGTGAGTTGGGTAGAACATATTTCAATATCTCTCTATTTTACCAATAAAGAAATATAGATAATGTGACGTGCCCAAAGTTAAATAATTAGTGATAAGCCAGTAAATAGCCAATGATAAGCCCCAAATTTAGAACTTCTATTTTCCAAACTTGGGAATAGTATGTTTCCTTCATAACTATGTTCTTTCAAAATCTTTCACTGGTAACATAGAAATTAATAATTGTATTTTAATTTACATTGGAAAAGTATAAGAAGAACTTGGCATAGAGCACTCATGCTAGGACCTCAAAATGTTATCCAGTTCTAATGGGTAAAAAAAGCATTTTTTATTTTTTTTATGTCTTTTTTTCCCTCCTTCTCCTTTATACTCCAAAAATTCTTGCCACAACAGCACACTGGCAATTGATATAATCAATTTTCTAAAAAGTCACTTTAGACAACTTCATTATTTCTATTAATACTACTACTATTAATAACAATAATAATCATGTTGTGCCCTTCTCTAGCACCTCTCATCCAGGGATCTCAGAATGCTTTTCAAACATTAATTAAAAATCCTCTCGTTATCCCTGTGAGTTCCTAGGGCAAGGAGAGAGGAGGAAATCGTATCTGCTCTGACATTAATTAAGCTCTCCCTTGGCTTGCAAACTAGGTAAATAGCTTTTCTTCCCCCCATTAACAAACAAGCCGGCTCTCCATGATGATTATCACAGATGTTCACAAGTGAGAGGAGAAATTACTTCTGCTGGGCACTGAGAGGGACTGACATACTTGCCAGACTTGGCTGCTGAGGTTTTGCTTTCTAACAGTGGTTTCCAGACCTGGGCAATCAGCAGCATGGCGTTAGGAGCTTTGAAAACACACCTGTATCTGGGCCATTTACACTCCTTCCCACAGTTCTTAACAGTTAAGAATTAGGGCTCAGGAATCTGAATTTTCTAAACTTTCCTTACACAGTTTAAGAACAATCATTTTAAGTGGCATGTTCATTAGTAATTTCTTTCAAATATTGAAAGTGTCTTTTTCTGTGTTTTGCTTTCTTGGTTAATAGTTTGGGACATGTATGTCTAGACCAGAGTTTCTCAAAATATGATCCTTGGATTTTTTTTTTTTTTTTTTTAGTTTAAAATGCCTAGGAAACTTGTTAATGATACAGATGTATTGGAATACATAATTCTTATATACATTTATATTTCGGGGAGATAAAGTTTGTTTCTACCTCAAAGAAAAATGTACAGTGCTATAACAAAGGGTATGAAGATATAGGACCCTTGGACCTATGGGCCCCCAAACCTGTGTATATAAGGCATGTGTGGATACTATGTGTCAGCTTCTATGTACCTTATTCCAGGACTCTTAGGACTTTAGTGCTAGTAAGCATTTGGGGACAGTTTGTTCTTACCCTGCTTATATACAAAAGTGGGCAAACTGAGTCTCAGTTCGCTGTAGGAGTTCATACTCTACAGATCACCACACAGCCCATGGGTAGCAGAGGCAGACCTGAAAGCATGTCTCCCAACTCAGCATCCAGGGTTCCAGGACTCATTACCAGAAGGACACAGATCACCTCAGTGTAAACTTGTCTCTTGTTTGTTACTCTAACTCCCTTGTTTTTAACAATGTAAGTTGTACATCCTTCCTTCCCTGCCTTCCTTCCCTACTTTGTGTCTCTTTGTTCTTATCCTCTGTCTTCTGCACATGTCTGGTGGCATGACAGGGACCAGGTGATGGACAAGGGAGTCTGAAGTGGCTATTCAGAGAAGTAGAAATAATTTGAGTATACCATGAAAGACTGTTTGAAAAAAAAAAATCATAGCACTTAGTCTACATTTTATGTCCAAGAGTCTATAAACCTTTCAGAGACCCTTCCTTCCAGAATATTCCCTGGGACAGTTTGGTTAGCTCCACTGTTATAGGAGGAGACACAGGGTCAGTCATTCATTTCTTAGATACGCTATGTCATTAATGAGTCTGGAAACGGAGATCCTAGGGGATCCTTTCACCCCATGGATGATTGGTCGCCTGTTTTAGTGGCCTGTGGTCCTTCTGTACTGGATGATGGTGAGTGGCAGGGGACTTTGGATGTGTGAGTAGGGAACACCCTAATTTGTGTTCCCTAGGCAAGGAAGAGGAGAAAAGGAAAAAGTGTTAATTAATTGAGGAACCACAATGAGAGTTAATTGTCTTTCTTATCACTTTTCATCCTTGCAAGAACATTGCGGGCAAGTTTTATTAGTCAGATTTTACAGATTAGGAAAGCCAGAGTCAGAGAATTAGGTACCTTGCAGAGTTATGAGTAAAATTGAGTCTTACACATCTTTATGCTTTTCGTCTTTCTTAATACCTGGAAGGATGCTTGCTCACAAAACAAAGACATGTGTCTCTTACTTCAGAGTCCACACTCTCCCCATGTACCTCAGTGCCTGCCCATACAGAATTTTCTTGGGGTTTTGGTTGAAGTAAATAGAACTTTTTCTTTTTTATCCATTTGCATTAGCACTAGTAGCAGTGAATCGTTCAGAAAAGAGAATGCAATCATGAGTGTTTTTTTCATCTATTCCAGAATAAAAAACAAGCAAAGCCAAGTAGTCTAGCAGAGCCCTGTGGCCTAATGTCCTAAGCTTAGGTCTACAACTCAGAAGCTCATGGATTTCTAGTCCCTGCCAGACCACTGCTTTTGGTAAATAGAGGGTGAGTCATTTAATCATTCTGTGCCATCCTTCCTCCTCCTGCAGAGCAGGGTAATTAGTGTTTGTCACCCATCTATGTCAAAGGGTGTGGTAAGGGTAACCTCATAATTATGAGGTTCTGGGTAAATATAAAAAACCCAAATGGTGGTAATATTGCCATTCATCCCAGGTTGGAGATTGGCTTGTTGGGTTGGAGAATTTGCAACCCAGCAAATGCTTGCCACTTGGTGGTTTACAAGTCTGGAATGTTAGAGCTGGAAGAAATTCCAGAGATTACCTAATATGAACCCCGCAGTTTGCAGTTGGGAAACAGCCCTACAGTGGTGCAGGGATTTTATCAAATCACACAGTGAACTTGAGACAAACAGGGATTAGAACCCAAGTCCCCTGACTCTTGCCTAGGACTTTAACTGTCCTGCTACTTTTGGGGAGGATCCTGACCCCCTTCTGGAGAGAGTGGCTACAGTTGAAAGCAGTCCTGGGATACAACTGCCGGAGGCTGCCTTTCAGGTCGGACACACACCATTCACTTTCAGCTGAAAACCTCATTCAAATATGACAGGGCGAGCCAGGCAAACCAGATGGGTAATTGCCTGGAGTGTGTAGGGAGATGGTGGAGAGTGTGGTTCACTGAGTACCCAAGGAGGTTTGGCACACTATCATTTCCAGCCATCCAGAATGTGAACAGCTAAACCCCAGTGGTCTGATGCTGTCAGATTAGTTTTATTTAACAGAGACATGCCTCTGAGCCAAGCTGTGCTCTGTACTGTCTTATGCATAAACTTGCAGAGATGAAATTTAGTTGGGGAAGTTGGAAAGACAGATGTTAGAGAAACTGTATAAGTAGTTGTACCATTACCTTTGTGAGAAAATCATTAAATCCCATTTTTTTCTTTCACATTTTTCCTCCTCCTGTACGTATTTATTTAGCGTCTACTATGCTCTAGATACTCTAGGCTCTAGATGCAATAGTAAAAAAGATACACAAGGTTCTTGACTTAAAGAGAGCTGACAGATGAAAAAAAGAAAGTAAGGAATAACAAGGAATGGGCAAGAGAGTGTCACATAGCAATCAATGCTACGAAAGAAGCTAACACAGGTGCCTCTGTGAAGATGGGAGTTTCAGCTGTAGTAAGGTCCAGCCACACAGAGATCTGCAGAGATGAGAACAAGTACAAGGGCCTTGCGGCAGAGAGAATTGGGTGAGTTTGAGGAATAAAAACAAATCTATTAGGGCTGAAGTATAATGAGATAGGGAGAGAGTGGTAGGTCCTGAAGCTAGAAATGTGAGTCATATCATCTTGGCAACAGGAAGGACTTCGGATTTTATTCTAAAAGCAAAGGGAAATAAATGATGGGTTTTAAGTGTGTGTGTGTGTGTGTGTGTGTGTGTGTGTGTGTGTGTGTGTGTGTGTTGGGATATGTTGTGTCACATAAGAAAATTGATTTTTTTGAAAAGTTCAACAATGGAAATGACCTCTCTTGTAGAGTAGAGCAATCATGCAGGTGATAATGATTGCAACTGGAAGTGGCTGGTGCAGGTGAGATAAAAAGGAGCAGGTAGATTTAAAATGTCTTTTGGAGTTGAATCTGAAGTAACTGGTTTCGGGATTGCATGCGAGAGAGGAGAATAAAGGGAAGAGAGGAACTGAAATGATGATAAATGTTGTACCTGTGCAACAGGTGGTTGGTTGAGATATTAGCAGGGAAGGAGTTCAAAAGTGCACACTGGGGAGAGAATCAAGGGAATCAAGGTTCTGTTTGGCCATATTGGGATTAATAAGATGATTAGATATTCGAGTGGAAATGTCAATCATAGAATTATAGTTAATTACAGATTAGAGTTTCGAGCTCAGTGGAGAGGTCTGTGATGGAGACACAAATTCGATAGTCTCCACAAATGGTATTAAAATAATGGGAATACATAAGCTCACCAAGGAAAGCACTGGAGATTAAGAACAGTGGAGCCTTGGAGGAGCCCTGGCCACTCCAGCTTCTCAGTTTTGACTGAAGGGAAGGGCCAGATAAAAAGAGACTGAGCAAAGTGATTAAGATGTAAGGAGGAAAAACAGCAAAATGTGGAATCACAAAAATTAAGGATGTGTTTTAAGAGGGATCGAGTGGCTGATGGTGTTTAATCTTTCCAAGAATTTGAATAAGATAAAGAATTATAACTGCCAAGTAAATTTGGAAACATGGTGGATTTCAGTGATGATTCCTAATAACCTTGACAAAAATAATCCATAATGTGGGAAAGATAATGAGCTAAGGAGAGATGACATGGCAGGAAGTGAAGACTGGGCCATAAATAAGCCATTCAAGAACTTTTGCTATGAAAAGGAGCAGAAAAGTACTCCAGAAACTGGAAGTAGACCATGGGGTCAATGGAGATTGTATGTGGTCAGTAGAAATGGATGATAATGTGACATCATGAAGAATGTGTATGCGTTGATGGGAATGATTCAGTAGAGAGGGAGAAATTGATTACCAGGAACTGAATGGATACCCTGAACAGTAGAGAAAGAATGGGGTCTAGACACAAGTATAGGGGTATGTAGGAAGGCATACTTCATCCATTATAATGGAAGGACAGCCAGAGACTACAGGAAAAGAACCAGGGAAGGCAGTGGACTTAGTGGTGGTAAGATAAGGCAGTTTCTTTTGGATGCTTCCTTTTTCTCAAATATGAGGTAATATCATTAGCTGAGAGTATGTGTGTATATGTGTCTTTGGGGAATAGTGGTGCTAGAGGTTCAAGGCGAGAGAAAATATTAAAAGTCCATTTTGGTAAGTAGGTAAGCAAATATATCCTGGAAGTATATTTGAATTATTGAGAGACCCTTTGATTCTCTGGTTATTATTTTCAAATAGTTCTGGTTTTGATTTTCAAATTTAGACCTGACAGTGTGGTTGCATTTCTTTTCCATAGTAACATTTGACTTAATGGAAAAGAGCACAGAATAGGTAGATAGTTGGATTTAACCAAGGTGAGGATTTATCCAGAGGAACATGATCAAAGAAAAGTGGGGCAAGAGAGTTGAGTGAGTAACTAGTGAGTGATTATAATGATAATCTATGGGTTTTAAACAGTGTATGGAAGACAGTACCAACCCGAGAAGTGATAGATTGTGGAAAAGTGAAGTGTCACTGGATTTGGATATATTAGGGATGCATGGTACAATGAAAGCATATATAATAATATAATACAATATAATATATATCTAATAGAAATTTTGAAGGTGGTGCATTTATTTGATGAAAAGGGAAGGGATGTGATCAGGTGAGTGGTAAAGTGGGGTGCAAGAAAAGACCACAGTGAGGGAGGGGGTGATGAAGTTGAAGGGTTAAGTTCTTGGACACTTTAACCAATGCAGTCATGGTGGCTCCAGGAATGGCAGCTGGAATAAAGTACATTAAAAAAACCCAGAACACCTTAGGTGTTGCTTCTTTCCACGAATAATGTAGAAAGATCAGAATATAGGTAGAGAGCAGCAAACAAACAAGAACAACAAAAGAATGACAGCAGTGAGAGTTATTGGGTAGTAAAAGCTGGGAGCACAAATATCAAAGGAGCACTGACCCAGAGATATAGTAAAAGTGATCTGCATCATATCAATGCATGGTCTTATTAATTAATGGTCAACTTATTTTTAGTACATTCAGATAAATTTGAAAGTTGGAATTCTGTACCTAAAGAGGATTCCCCACCATTAAGAATTTTAGCAAATGTCATTTCTAGAAGATGTCCTTGAATCATAATTTGCCAGAAAGTGATAACAGACATCCTAATTTCCCAAGCCATAAATGTCTTTAATGCAATAAACTCCAAAATTAATGAGTTTGTTAAAATATGTAGTATAATTATTTCAGGTAGTACACCTACTTTCTGTTGATACAAGGCAGTATTTTCCCCAGTTTAAATACTGACATGAGGCAGTATTTCCCCAAGATCAGTCTCTATGTAATATACAATGTATTGTTTCTTGATAACAGTGTTGACCTACCTCTGATTAAAGTTGATACCGTAGAAATAGGTCAGTGATTGCATGTAATGAATACTGTCTTCTGTACTATATAGTCAATATATCTGCTTCTCAACCAAAGTATGAAAGTGAATTCTATTTAATGCAGTATTTTACTTGACTAGAAAGCTGCTTAGCATGTCAGTCTCATAAAAATCCAATCTCTTTGCAATAAGGAGCAGCTCTCCAATATTGTAACAGCTACAGGGGGACAATAAAGGATGGTACAATTATATTTTCTTACCGGGGGTGACCTCTAGTGTGAAACGATGGCATTTTAGCATTCCTTGGGGTTTGAATTAACAGTGCTTTACCAATTATGGCAAATTTGCTCACCGCCACCATCACAGGTAATTTGTCTTGGTGGTGTTTTCTTGAGCCGTTGTTTGATTTTTGAAGTCAAGAAGTCTATCTGCATCTTTTATTTCTTTTACATTACTTATTTCAAGCCCCCCACCTAGAGGTCTTTACAATTTTATTTTTATAGGTGAGAGATCTATCCCACGTTGCTTATGTTGGCCTATTTGACTTTACTCTCAGCTCACAAGGACCACATTTCAATAGATACCTCTTCATAGGTGTCCTTCCTGGGCCACTTCTTAAGTTATTGCCTCTCACTTCCAAACCCATCCTTTTATAACTCTGTATCTCTGTGTTGCAGGGCCTGGGACTCCGCACACCACATTTCTGCTTCGCCAGCTGCTTCCCTAGTAGGCTCTGTCAGTAGGGACATTAGAGGTTCTGGATGAGGAAGCAGGGATTTGCTCCTCCCCCTCTACTTCCTGTTCTTACTATGTCTCCCCAGCGATGCAGCTCCTCCCTGGCAGCAGCAGTTCCTTCCTGTAGGTGCAACTGAATTCATTTGCAGCGTGTTTTAACACACCTGAACAGTGTCCCTATTTTCAGAATCTAAGTTTCCCCTGAGGAGGTTCTTCTTTTAAGTTTGTAAACTTTGATACTTTGAATCTCTTCCTTTTGTTTCTCCCAGGCCCCAGAGACAGTAGCTGTCTCCTACAATCACATCTTTAATACCTTGGAATTCTCTTCTTTCTCTCTTTAGTTATCTAGTTTCAACTTTATACCTAATCAAAATCCTTTATATTATATTCTCTCTGTTAAAATAACTGGTATCGTTCCTAGTTCCGTATTAGATCTGGACCTGACTGCTACTCTGCCTCTGCCTTCCATTTCCTAATACACATGAAGTAAAAACCACACATTTACTAATAGTCTCCAGTCCTTGCTTTCAAGTTAATTATTATTTTCAATATAAGAGGCAGTATGTCTTTTTAGATAAGAATAGAGGCTGTTTGTTGAATTAGGTAGATCTGGGTTCAATTCTGACTCTACTCTTGTAGCTGTTTGAACCTCTCTGAGTCTCAGTTTCTTTATGTGTAAAGGAGGAAGATTGTCTACCTCCAAGGACTGTTGAAGGGATTTCAGGATAAGACATAAAAAACACTTAGCACAGTGTCTGGCACAAGAAAAACATTCGTAAGTGATAGCTATGAAAGTTTTACAAATTCTTTTCTGAATAATATTAAAGGGACTATACTCCTCAAATAAAACAAGGCAAAAAAAAAAAAACCCTAAATAAACATGTAGATAAACAAAACAAAAAAATAAAACAATAGTCCCTAGCCCCAGCAAGATATGTGTTTTTTTATGAATCAATTTTAGGTTACTGATTGAATTTAAAGTAATGTTTACCTCATGCCCCTTTCCCTTCCTCCACAGTGAAAAAAAGGGAAGGTGGAAAAATGAAGAATGAGTTAAAATTAACTTCAGGTCCACAATTTCTCTCTTTTTACACATAACACAGTCACTTACTCAGTAGTTTTTTTTTTCTGTATACAGAATGCTAATCTCCTATTTTTTAAATTAATTTATCAGTTATATATTGAACACCTAAAATGAGGGAGGTTGGAAGGATTTTTTACTGAATCTTTTGGGAGATAAAGAAAAAAAGGAGATTCAGAGAATCTGTTTCCAGGTTTCTACCTGTTCTGGGGAGACAGGACAAGAGCTAAATGTGAAATAAGGTAGAAAATTATAATACCTGTAAGAGAGATATAATCTGACTATAGTTAAGAGTTTGAATATGGAAGCATTTCTTCTAGCGAGAAGGTTAGGGATGGCTTTGTGGACAAGATACCATTTGAGCTGGGTCTTCCAATGGAGGTAGAATCCAATGTAAGATTGGGAAGGGCAGGGGAGAACCAAAGCATGGAAGAATTAAATAGATAAAGTGTTTGGCTAGAGAACTGCATGTAGTTCCTTTTGACTATTGTTAATGGTGCACACAATTAAAGTGTTGGATCGTTAGTGTGGGGCTGGCCACAGAGGGTCTTTGACTTCAGGTTAAAGAACATAGACATTAATACAGAATCATTAAGAGGGCTTCAAAATGTTTTTAGGACAAAAGAGAAAAATCAGGACTATTTTAAGGAAAGGCAGTCTGACAGTATTGGAGAAATTTGGTTGGTGTCTGGTGTCTAGAGCCATTTGGATAATATTGCAATGGGCTGGGCAAGGGGACAGAAAACTTCCCTTTGGTGGTAGGAAGGGACAGGAGACACAGATAGGACATGAGTGCATTGAATTTACAGAACCTGTCCACTGGGTGAATATAAACAGTTGGGGAAAGGAGGAAACCAAACACCTATGGATTTTTGAACTGGGTTTAGCCATAGGGATAGTAGTTACCTTGGCAGAAATAGAGATTGTGGAGGAGGAACAGAAGATGTGACGCTTTCAGGGGGAAGTTGGGATTGATGAAGTTAAAGTGTCTGTAAGACATTCAGGAAGAATCATCTTATAGGATTTTGGAATACAAGACTGCAGGCAGGGAGGGAGGTCAGTGTTTAAGATGCAAATTTGTGTGTCACTGAAATACAAACGGTAGGTCTATTGTATAATTAGATGAGATTGGTAAAAGAGCAAACAGAAGAGAGGCAAGGATTGATCCATGTACACCTTCATCTAGAGCAGGTATTGGCAAATTATGGCCTGTAGGCCAAATCTGGCCTATTGCTTATTTGTGTAAATAAAGTTTTATTGGAACACAGCCATGTTTGTTCATTTGCATATTGTCAGTGACTGCTTTTGTACTACAAAGACAGAGTCCAGGATAACAGATATTATGTGGTCCTCAAAACATAAGATATTCACTGTCTGACCCTTTACAGAAAATATTGACTAACCTTTGATTTAGACAGTGGGGGAAGAATTAGAATCCAGAGAAAAACTGGTCAGATTTAAAAAAGAAAAGAAAAATGAGCCCAGGTAGGCAAAGAAGAGTTTTCAAAAAAGACTGAAGGAATCAGCAGTATCAAATCCAACAATAGCATTTCCCAAAAGATACACAGAGAAAATAATAGGTAATCCAAGAAATACTGATCTCCTTAGTTCATCCCAGGCTGGGGTGGGCCTGAGATGACCAGAACCTTCAAGACTTCCAACAGGGTTGCCAGAATTAGCAAATAATAATACATGACACCCAGTTAAATTTGAATTTTAGATTTTAAAAAATTTAATCCAAGTAAGTTCCATGTAATATTTGAGACGTGGTTTTTCTAAAAAAAAATCTTCTTTGTATGAAATCCGAATTTAACTAAATGTTTTATATTTCTTCTGGCAAACTCAGCCACGAGCAGCCTCATCCAGGGCTTGTAGGGGACTGCCTGAGTGAGGAGGTCTGATGGTAAATCAGGTGATGGGCAAGGGTGATGGGCAGAATTGGGCATTTCCTGTTCCATTCTTATACTCTGATCACTGTCAAGAAGGAGGCTACTAAAATTGCTAGATCCAAAGTTGCTAAAGGTGTTTGTGTTTCATGAGCCTGAAGAGGGCACAGTAGGTCAGGGGTAAGGTCTTCTGACTAGCACAGCCATGGGAGGCAGCCTTGAACCTCTGATTTCATATCAGATACCTCTGTCTTGGGTGAAGTGGCTATTCACTTTTAGTAACATTGAATTGAGCTACATGGTGATAGCTGTAGTAATATGCGTGCAGTCTATAAATAAGAGCTTCATCATTATTTTCAATTATTTAGTAAGAATTATTTGCAAAAATAAACAAGTGAGACTACATCAAACTGAAAAGCTTCTGCATAGCAAGGGAAACCATCAACAAAAATGAAAAGGCAACTCCTGAATGGGAGAAAAATATTTGCAAATTTTCTGAGGAAGGGTTAATTTTTTAAATATATAAAGAACTTCTACAACCCAATAGCAAAAAAGAGAAAAACAAAAAATCAGGTTAAAAATGGATGGATCTGAATAACATTTATTCAAAGAAGACGTACAGATGGCCAACCGGTATATGAAAATGTACAGTGCTCAATATCACTAATCATCAGGGAAATGCAAATCAAAACCACAATGCCTGCTTCACGGCACCCTGGGGCCCACCACCTCCACCAGAAGAAACCATCCTGCTTATCATGCCTGTAGCTCTGGCATGTGCAAAGCTGGCTTTGCTGGGGGATGATACCCCCACCCCCGCCCAAGCCATGTTCCTGTCTACTGTTGGGCACCCCTGAAACCAGGGCATCATTGTGAGCATGGGGCAGAAGGACCACTTGGGTGATGAGGCCTAGAGCAAGAGTGGCATCCTGACCTTACATAGAGAAGATCTGGCACCACACCTTCTACAACCCCAAGAAGCACCCAAGGCTGCTGACTGAGGCCCCCCTGAATGTCAACGCCAACTGAGAGATGATTCAGATCACATTTACACCTGCTACACTCTGCCTATGTACATGAACATCAGGTCGTGTTGTCCCTGTAGACCTCTGGCTATACCACTGGTATTGTTATGGAGTCTGGGGGCCAGGTCACTCACACAGTACCCATCTATGAGGGCTGTGCCCTGCCCCATAGCATCCTGTACCTGGTCCTGGCTGGCTGAGACCTGCAAGACTATCTCATGAAGATCCTCATGTAGCATGCCTGCAGCTTCACCAGACTGGCTGAGTAAGAAATCCTGAATGACATCATGGAGGTCTGCTATGTCTCGGAGCAGGAGATGGGGTCACTGCTGCATCCTCCTCTTCTCTGGAGAAGAGTTATGAGCTGCCCAATAGTCAGGTGATCACCATTGGCCACAAGCAGTTCTGGTATCCAGAGGTGCTCTTTTAGCCCTTTTTCCTGGCTATGGAATCCTGTGGCATCCATGGGACCACCTTCAACTTCCCCTGTGAAGTATGATGAGGACACACTGTACTCATACAAGGTGCTGTCTGGTGGGACCACCATGTATCCTGGATCACTGACAGGATATGGAAGGACATCATGGCCCTGGCCCCACAGCACAAGGTAGATCCAAAGCATCACTCCTCCTGAACATAGTTAAGTACCCAGCATGGATGGGGGTTCCATCCTACCCTCAGTGTCCACCCTCCAGTGGATGTGGATCAATAAGCAGAAATATGAGGAGGTAGACCCTGCCATTGTTCTCCACAAATACTTCTAAATGGACTTCAAGCAGATGCATAGCATTTGCTGCATGCATCAAATGTTTCCAAATAATTTCCAGATGCATCCAAATAATTCAGGAATGTAAAATTTCCCTGCCAAATGTATATACACCTCATGCTAGCCTCGTGAAGCTGGAATAAGCCTTTGAAAAGAAATATGTCCTTGAAGTGTGTATATGAAACTAACACTGGATTGTTAGAACTTGTTGCTATTTTTGACCTTGTATTCAAGTTAACTGTTCCATTTGTACAGTTAGTACCCCGTGTATATCTTTGGCTTAAAACCTTAGTACATGCTGCTTGATCACGTCAGGGCTGAGATGAGAGCATGTTTATGGGAGAGGAATCCATTGGCTTCATGAGAGTCTACCAGACCATGAGATTCTTGATCTGTGCAGGTTATTACTGTATAAAAGCTGCCTATTCCAGTATTTCTGTAGAGGCTGGTGAGAGTCCTGAACCAGTTGTCATTTCTGCCGTGCTGATCTGATAGGGTTGGAAAGGTCTAAGCCTTCAGATCCATTTTTTTTTCTTAGCTAATGTTTTCCCCCAAAACACCATGGGTTGTTGCTTGCCTTGAGTCAAGAAACAGTTTGCATTTACACCTGTAAATTTAGTCATCCTTTTAATTTATGTAAGGTGGTGTGTGTGTGTGTGTGTGTGTGTGTGTGTGTGTGTGCACGCGCACGCACGCAATTCTCAATTCTTTAGGAGATGACAGCAAATTTTGGTTTTCTACTGTCATGTGAGAACTTTAGGCCCCAGCAATGTGTCTTATGTGAGGAAAATAAAGTGCTGCAGTAAACCAAACCAAAGCAAAACCAAAATGAGATATCAACTCACACGTGTCAGAATGGCTCGTATGAAAAAGACAATACGACAAGTGTTGGTGAGGATGTGGAGAAAAAGGAACACTGTGCACTTCTGGTGGGAATGTAAGTTGGTGCAGCCACTGTAGAAAACAGTGTGGAGGTTCCCTAAAGAATTTAAAATAGCACTGCCATATGATTCAACAATTCCACTTCTGGGGGTTTATCTGAAGGAAAGTGCTACAAAAACTTTCTCTTGCCCCAGATCCCTTGGGAAGATGTTTCACTGCTTGTGAGGCACTGTACTCTCCCCATCCATGGATTGTTTTCCCTTGAATAAAGGACATCAAACTTGTTATTAAATAAAATTATTCTTTATCTTTGTCATTTGACGGTTCCTTAAGAACAGAGGCTGAAAGGGAATTTGTAGGGCCAGGTATTTATTAAGGATCCACACCTATGAAGAGAATGAGGCCAGAGCAGGATTGGGCAGAGGACACTGCTTTGTGAGGCAGTCAAAGTCTGGGCCGCCCCATCTCCAGGCAGCTCTGGAGCAGTCAAGTCCCCCTCAGACTTGTTCCCTATTGGGCCATTATGGTTGGATCCTTAGATCCTGCCTGGTTGCCCATTAGATATGAGCTGCCCCTGTGGGTGTGTCCCTGGGCAAGGTGGGACAATCCCTGAGCCAAGTCTCTCCATGAAGAGGAGTTGGAATGGCACGTTCTCTGCCCACCACAATTCTGCATTTGAAACTCTATATTTTATTTATATTTTCAAATTATTTGATGTAAGGAAAATGTAATGAATTTTTTCCACCATATCTATGCAGAGGCTCCCAAATCCCCTACAGTTTATTCAGTGTGCTGTTCAAACATAATCATTTCCCAGGTATGCCAGTGCTATATATATATAGAGAGAGAGAGACAGAGAGAGAGCGCACTGTGCTCTTCTGAAGTTGAGAAGAAAAGGCCTTGAATCATCTTAATTTTTATCCTCTCAGTGTCTCAGAGGAGGTAGATATGGCTTGGAGTGCACACATTTGATCCCCAAGAAATATGAATATCAAAGGACCCTTGCTGTTTATTTTGGCAATGTTCTGATACTTAAAAGCCACTAGTGACACGTATATTCATGGCTTCCTCTTAATTTGGTGGTTCCTGGCAGTAGCAAAAAGCCTTAAAAACCGTTGAGTTTCATATGAAAGCGACAGGTTCCCAGCATCATTCTTACTTGGCTGCAACTTTTACTGGGTTTGTGTAACTCTGACCTGCCACTATTCAAAGGATTTTTTTCTTCACCCATGTTTTGGAATTTGATACCTGGATATTGAAAAGCCTTAGTGAATTCAAGATCATAAATCATTCTTTTTTAAAAAAATGTTTATTTATTTTTAAAATTTTTAAGTATTTATTTACTTTTGAGAGAGACAGAACATGAGCAGGGGAGGGGCAGAGAGAGAAGGAGATGTAGAATCTGAAACAGGCTCCAGGATCTGAGCTATCATCACAGAGCTCGACTCAGGGCTTTGAATTCATGAACCACGAGATCATGACCTGAGCTGAAGTCGGATACTTAACAGAGCAAGCCATCCAGGTGCCCCTAAAAATGTTTATTTATTTATTTTGAGGTGGGGTGGAGAGAGAGAGAGAGAGAAAGGGAAAGAGGGAGAGGGTGTGCACGTGAGTGGAGGAGGGGCAGAGAGAGAGGGAAAGAGAGAATCCCAAGCAGCCTCCGCACTGTCAGCGCAGAGCCTGATTTGGGGCTCCATCTCACAAACCATGAGATCACGACCTGAGCCGCTTAACCAACTGACCCACCCAGGTACCCCATGAATCATTATTTCTTAAACTTGGATAAATATCAAAATTACTTGGGGTGGGGGAGACTTTTTAAAAGGGCTGGAACCTGTTTGAAGAAGGTCATAAGTGATAATCACAGAGCATCTCCCCTCCCCGCTCCCCTACCCCTTCCCCTCCCCTTTACTCCCCTCCCCAGATTTACTAAATCACAATCTCCAGGATGAACCTCTGTATTTAATGAATGCTCATGTTTGGAAAACACTGACTTATTATGGATTCAAAGCCTTGTATAGTCTTTCTCATCCTGTATTTCTGGCCTGATTTCCCACTGTTTCCCTTCCCATGTTCCTGTGGCTAGCAAGCCAAGCTGCTCACCACACACCACACAGATCACTTGCAGAGGGGCTGAGCTGGGGCGTGGGCAGACATGACAGGAAGGAGGGAAGGGCATCTTGTTCTGGTCGTCCTCCCAGCCTCTCAGGCTCTGAAGACTTCTCCACAGGGCAAGCTGATGTTTCTATTTTAATAGGAGTCCTACCACTCTTGTGTTTCCAGGTGGTGTTGTCTTCAGGGTGTTTATTTTTAATAAAGAATTTTATTTTATAGTCCTGGCTTTGAGTACTGTTAACAAATTGATGCATGCTGTTTTAATTGTTCTTTATCTGCTATTCTTAGCCCATTTCAGGACTTTGCTAACTTTTTGAGTTTCCTGTATGTTCTATCTTTCCCTGTATTTTCTAAAAATTGTGTTTATTTTCTCTTCTTATTTTTGTTCCTAATATTTTATCCTGCTAACTTGGATTAGGTTCTTTGTATTTTTTCCAAATTTTAAAATATTTTTTTGACAGAGAGCACAAACAAACAGGGGAGGGGCAGAGAGGGAGAGAGAGAGAGAGAGAGAGAGAGAGAGAGAGAGAGAGAGAATCCGAACCAGGCTTCAGGCTCTGAGCTGTTAGTACAGAGCCTGATGCAGGGCTTA
This sequence comes from Herpailurus yagouaroundi, assembly GCF_014898765.1. NCBI lineage: Eukaryota > Metazoa > Chordata > Mammalia > Carnivora > Felidae > Herpailurus > Herpailurus yagouaroundi. The sequence continues at coordinate 586,321 of NW_024412430.1, forward strand.
AACCAATGAACCATGAGATTATGACCTGAGCTGAAGTCAGATGCTTAACTGCCTGAGCCATCCAGGTGCCCCAGGTTCTTCGTTTTTTATTTTGCCAGTTTTACCTTTTATCACTTGTATTAATAGCTCATTTTGTTATTTGTAATTCAAAACCTCTTTTATTCCTAATTTCTAACTTTGAAATCTAGGTTTATTTTTATGAATCTGTGTTGTCCTTACTTTGAAGTTACTTTAGATTTTAATATCATAACATAAGTTAAACATACTTAATGTTTATTAAGGCCATTTTTTTATATTCATGCTTTTTAAAAATTTTTTTAATGTTTATTTATTTTGAGAGAGAGAGAGAGAGAGAGAGAGAGAGAAAGTGTGAGTGGGGGAGGGGCAGAAAGAAAGGGAGACACAGACTCTGAAGCAGGCTCCAGGCTCTGAGCTATCAGCACAGAGCCCGACACGGGGCTTGAACCCACAAAGTGAGATAATAACCTGAGCTGAAGTCAGATGCTTAACTGACTGAGCCACCCAGGTGCCCCTGTATTCATGCTTTACATTTAAAAATATTGATTGTTTTTAAAGGCTTTCTTGCTTTTTTTACATTTATATTTATATTTTACATTTAAAAATAATTGTTTTTTAAAAGCTTTGTTTATGTGGTTTTTTTGTGAATGTTGATTGCTTTTAAACTTACGTCTTCATCTGTTACATAATTTTTATTATCTATTGTGTACTTTTAATAATAACAACCTCCATTAGATTTTTGTTGTTGTTTCTGGATTTAGCCCTTGATTTTTGTATAATGGCTGGCAAGAATGGACATTGGTGGGAAGCTCATCACAACAGGTGAGACCAGATATTCAGTAGTTGTCATTTTGATAGTCACCCAATGTGTTGCAACATCCTTAAGCACCTTCCCCCCATACACACATTTAACTTCACATTGTGAGAAGATACATATGAGAAGCCTTCCAAGATCAATAATGATTTTTTTCTGGAGAAATGGCATACTTGTTCTGAAAATATTATTGCGTTCTTTGACATCGTATGCTATTCAGTCCTAATATGCCCCTTGTAAAATCCACGCTGTAGCAGTTAGGGTTGTACTCTTTATTTTACTTTCCTTTGAGATAGTCTTGAGACTGATCATTTGGCTGATTAAACCATGAGTCCTACCCAGTGCAGTGGATGCCTCCACTTTTGAGGACTGGTTTAATTCACACTATAGTCTTGACTCTGTGTGGGGGTGATTTGTCAGGTCTCTGGGAGGCATGCCAAATAGGCACGATGCCAAACACATCCAGTGGTTATGGTTCTAGTTTAGCCAATGGTTGCATTGTTTTAGAGCTGGCAAACATCTTGAAATGGGCCCGAGTTTCCTCGCTTGAAATGTTGTTAGGAGTGTAAAAGCCCAAGCTTTTCTAATGGATTTAATATCCAGTCTGTAGAAAAAAATACATTTTATTTAAGGTTTGAGATATTTTTCCTCTCCTTAATTTTAAGCACCAAACAAAGAACTTTGAGAAGGATGTAGTGGATTGGCTGCCCAGTTCTCTGGGTTTGTGAAGAGGTCCTGTTTCTTTCAGTTCTGCTTCTGTTAGCTTCACGTCTGGTGTGATTTGCTTCAACACATTTATCTTTCTTACCAAGGCACCTGCTTTCTGCTTAGATATCAGTTTACGTTTTGAAAATTTTCTTCAGCTTCACTTTACTTAAAGCAAAGTTAATTATTTCTAGGGGCCTATAGCCAAGATTGAAAATAAAATTGCTGGAGATTTGTGTGGAATGATTGAGGAATGTCATGATTGCTTTCTTGTAGGCCAGGGGTCAGCAGACTTTTTCCGTAAAGGGTAAGATAGTAAACATTTTATTTTTTGCAGGCTCTGAAGTCAGCTACAACTATTTAAGCAGCCATTGGCAGGTAATATGTAAATGAACGGATATTTCTGTGTTCTAATGTAACTTTATTTATAAACACTGTCAGTGGGGTGGGTAGGTCCACTGGTTATATTTTGCTTAGACATAGTTTGCTGACCCTCGATGTAGATCATTTCTTTAGGGAAAGGTATGTCAACCTAACTCGAAAAATTTGCACAACTCTGGAGGATTAAGGATGGCTACAAATTCTTGCTACATCTGCTGCTGAGAGATGGGCACTCATTCTCTTCTACTTGAATTTGGGCTGTCTTAATGACTCACTTGTCCTGTACAATGAGGTGGAAGTGAAATTTTGTTTCTTCTGAAACTAGTTCTTAACAAGCTTTGGAGCTTCCCTCCTGGGCTTCTGGGAACAATCAGTGAGGCCCAAGGCACCATGTAAGAGGCCCAACCATGGTGACTCCATGACATATTCAAGGTTCATTCCCTCATTTTGTTCAAGTCTCTGCTCAAAAGTGGCGTCTTCAGAATGACGTCTTTGATCAATTTATATCTAAAATAGCATGTCTTTCTCTAACCTAGTGCAGGGGAGGGGAAAGAAACTTTGCCTCTACTCTCATCAGTTCTGGGGCCATGCAAATTAGACTGGGAAAAGACAGATCAATAGGGGAAAATGTATGCAAACTTTATTTGATATTAATTTTTTATTGACAAAGGGGCCTTCCTAGAAAAGAAATGGAGACCCAAAGAAGCAGCTGGCCTGAGGGCTTATATACCATGCCTAACAAAGAGCAGTAGATTGTGGAGATGTGAAAAGACAAAGGAAAAAGGTTTTAGGCTTCTGAGGGTGACAAACTGTGGGAAGGTAAATATATGGGGTAAACTAATAGAAAGTAAGGGCCATTTTAGCAAGGTTTGCTTGTGCACATCCATCTCAGTGCCAAAATTTCGTTTTCTTCCTTTTTTAATTAATTAATTAATTAATTAATTAATATATTTTTTTAACATTCATTTATTTTTGAGAGATGGAGAGAGGCAAAGCATGAGCAGGGGTGGGGGAGAGAGAGAGGGAGATACAGAATCTGAAGCACGCTCCAGGCCCTGAACTGTTTGTTAGCACAGAGCCTGCCATGGGGCTCGAACCAGGAACTGTGAGACCATGACCTGAGCTGAAGTCAGACGCTCAACCAACTGAGCCACCCAGGAGTCCCTCGTTTTCTTCTTGACCATAAAACTTTCCCAGGAGAGGGGGTTTATGGCAGTCCTCATTTCTCATAAGTTTCTGCTTTTAGTCCAATAAGGGAAACTCCAGGAAGGCTTCTTTCTGCATCTCCCGATTCTCATTGCCTTCAGCTTAAAATTATCTGCAAAAGTGGGATATTTTAGGGTAGCTTATTATGATCCCCTTCATTGCTTACTCTTTCTCTTTTTTCGTCCTTTATATTTTTTCATAGCATTACAGATTTGTTTATGTATTTATTTTTCTGCCTATTGTGAGTCTCTCATACTAGATTGTAAACATGAAAGCAGAGATTTTTTTATTCTACTAGCCTGGCTCATGTGAGGTGCTCAGTAAGCTTTTTTTCTTTTTTTCTTTTTTAATTTTTTTTTTAACATTTATTTATTTTTGAGACAGAGAGAGACAGAGCATGAACGGGGGAGGGTCAGAAAGAGAGAGGGAGACACAGAATCTGAAACAGGCTCCAGGCTCTGAGCAGTCAGCACAGAGCCCGACGCGGGGCTCGAACCCATGGACAGTGAGATCGTGACCTGAGACGAAGTTGGATGCTTAACCGACTGAGCCACCCAGGCGCCCCAAGCTTTTTTTCTTTTAAATGAATGAATCTTATAGTTCTTGTTTTATTAATTTCATACGTACTCATTTAAGTTACCTGTAGTATTTTAGAGAATGGGTTGACATATGAATAATAAATAAAGTAACAACTTTCTTCTATTAAATGTCTCTTCTCGATTGCAGACACTTCCAGAAGCTGGGAGTATTTTCCCTTCACTTCCCATCACCTCTGTGTTTAGACATCTCAATGCTTATTACTACAGTAAATGCCACCTCTTCCTTGAAGTCTACCCTGATTCTTCATTCCAATAATCCTTCTTTCCCCTCTATCCCTCGTAAATAATATTTTACTTCTCTAAAACCATGGAAAAATCTCCTTTATATTCCATTTTTTAAAAAGTCTTTATTAAAATTATTTATCAACAACTTTTATTATGACTAGAAAGTAAAAACCTTTATCTGAGTATCTTTGATTTTTATGAAACCAATATACCACCTTACATATAATTGTCTTTGTGTGTGTGTGTGTGTGTAAGAGAGAGAGAGGGAACTAGAATGAATTAAGGCATGTATTAGTAAATACAAAACAGAATCTTGAAAATAAGCCAAAAATGTGTAGTCCTTTTAGTAACACTTTACTCCCTGTTGACTCTAAATTTCTACCTTCCTAGTACTATAACTCTAAATAAGATCTGAAAATCACCTTGCAAGAAATAAAGTAAAAACCATTTCAAATATATTAATGAAAATTAGGCCAAAGAATAAAAGGTAAAAAGAAAAAAAGAAATCCAAGCATCCTCATTTACTGTCTTTTCTACTGATTGTTTGTGGATGTGCAGGATGATTTGTGATAGACTCATCTTGATTTTTTTTTTTTGTCAGACTCAAATATTTTTTATTTCATGAGCATTTGGAATAGCTTTCTTACACTTTGGATATTCATCCCACATCCTTGCCATGGCACAGATATTTTCTGCTGTAAGATTATGTTCAGTGGACAACCTGGCTGTTAAAAATTATTTGTAGATCTGTGCTACATCTGGGAGAAGTGTAAATCATTATCAAAAATTAATTTTATCCTTTGTATGAGAAAAATATGAAATCATTATAATTCCAATGGTGTTACCAGTTTCAGTAGAAAATCATTATTGAGATTATTTTAAATTCATTAACAAAAGGAATTTTATTATGAAGATAGTCTGGTCTTAGTCATATTAAAAATAATTTACCCATGCTTTTATTCTCTAATTAGAGTTTTAACCAATGTAGCCTGGTTACAGAAAGCAATATCAAGAAAAGAAAGGGGGGATAAAAACATAATATTAATCTCTGAGCCAAAATATTAAAAATAATCAGAAATAAATGAGGTTCTGAACCTTCTGAAATTAAACTAAAATGGAATATTAAAAATCACTTCCATTATGTAACTTTTTGAGCCTAACTTACATTTGTACTCCCCTGACAGCAAGCAGTGCGTGGATAGGAGTAAGAAAACTCAGGTATCACCCACAGGGGAATTCTTGGGCCATGGATAGTGAGGGCATGTGAGCTTTTACTGATAATGTTTTCAGCTGAATTCAGAGTTTACCAGGGCTGGAAAAAAAAAGATGATGCTCATGGACTTCCTTACTGGGAATCTTCTAGTAATGGCCATTCATCATTAGTCCTGAATATTATCGAGCCTCCATTTGGCTGAAGAATCTCGTGCTTGGTAGGATACTTAAGGCTGTTTGAACACAAAAGGAATTGAAGTAGTTCCTTGAGTTTACAGTCTCCCTGAGGACTTAGAAACAAATGAAGAAGTCTGAGGAGTGTGGTAGGATAAGGAAAAGCCAAAACCCTAAAGATGAGTTAGCAGTTAAGCTGAAGGACTGGAGGAAGTAGTTTACTGGGGTATCTGGGGAAAGGGAGGGAAAATGTTTTAAGTTAAAGGAATAATATTAGCAAGGCACAGTAAGTAACCCTATACTATTTATATCCCATTTCACTTCACATAGTGTCGAACAAAGCTCAGAAAAATACCAATATTATGGTAATTGTTTTTTTAAACTAAGAAATTAGTGAAAATCAAAATGTGGATAAAGTAATAGAGGAACACAAGTTTGAGGTCAGATCACAGAGTGCTGACAAGTTCAAGCCAACCTGTATTCATAGAAAGATCAGCCAGCCAGCCAGAAATAATGAAGGAGGGAAGGAAGGGAGGAAGGAAGGAAGGAAGGAAGGAAGGAAGGAAGGAAGGAAGGAAAGAAGGAAAGAAGGAAAGAAAGAAAGAAAAAGAGGTAGGGAGGTGGGACAGAGAGAGAAAGAAAAGAAAAAGCAAGGAAGGAAGGAAGAAAGGAAGGAGGAAGGAAGGAAAGAAGGAAAGAGAAAGAGGGAGGGAGGTGGGGCAGAGAGAGAAAGAAAAGAAAAAGAAAGGAAGGAAGAAAAGGGAGAAAAGGAAAGGAAGAAATAAAAGCCTTTGAGTGATTCTAGTAGTTGTCAGTAAAGCTCTACACAGAAGTCTCTCCATTTCACTTCTTACGAAAACCTCCAGTCATGTGCTATACAATATGATAGCAATTTGCCCCATGTGCTATTGAGTACTTGAAATGTGGCTACTCTGAATGTTCAGGAGAGTTAAGATACATGTTGTTCTGAAGACCCAGTATGAAAAGGTGAATGTAAAATATCTCAGAAATTTTATTGTATGTTGATGGGGCACATTGGTGGCTCAGTCGGTTAAGCATCCTGCCTTGGCTCAGGTCATGATCTCATTGTTAGTGAGTTCAAGCCCCACATCGGGCTCTCTGCTCTCCTCACAGAGCCCACTTTGGATCCTCTGTCCCTCTCTCTCTCTCTCTCTTTCTCTCTCTGACCCTCCCCCACTCATGCTTGCTCTCTCTCTCTCTCTCTCTCTCAAAAACAAATATTTTTTAAAGAAAAACTTTATTACATGTTGAAATGAAAACATCTTGGATATATTGGGTTAAATAAAATACATTATTAAAATGAATTTCAGCTGTCACCTTTTACTTTTTAAAGTGGTTAATTGAAATTTTAAAATTCTGTATTAGCTCACATCATATTGCTACTGGACAGTGCTACCTCAGACTCTCTCTTATGGCCCATTTAATCCTTAATCACACAATACTAACATAATTGTATGTATTTAAAAATCTTCCATCAATTAGAATAATCAAAAAAGAAGGTAGTGTTGGGATAAGTATGGTGTGGGGAGTGTGGTAGAAGCTACCATGTTGATAATGATGAGAATTATTGTTCTTGGGAAATGTATAATTATCCAGTGAGATTGAATCAAAGGATTGAGGGCACTGTGTAGTTAGCTACTGCCACAACAAAGGTGCCTAACAACACCAATTCAGTGGCTTCCAGAAATCGTTTATTTTTACTTCTGCATCTGCATGTTAGTTTAAGTTCCACTGACCTAAGGCTCCAAGCTGCAGGTTGAGTAAAAGTTTGCTTCTGTTTCTCTTATCTCATTGCAATAACTGGCTACTTGAGTTCTTTCTTTTGATGATAAAGGTTGAACTGCAAGTGAGCCTGTCAAACTGCACAAATACATTTCAAATCTCTGCTTGTAAAACATCTGCTAATATCCCCTTGGATAACGAAAAGCCTGTGGTCACACTGAAAATCAAAGTATGGGAAAGTACTTTTTCCATCATAAAGCCATAGCAAGGACATGTATGCATATGCTTTAGTGAAGACTTGAGACAAATAATATAATCTACTACATGTACCTTCAAAGCAACACACAGACAAGCAACTGATACACGGGCAGGGAAAAAGGAAATACAAAATCATGAAAAAACAGATGCCAAAACAAACTGAGAAGGAAATTATAGGGTCATTTGCTCTAAACATAAACACTTCTAATACCTCAGAGGTATCTGAAACCTTACAATAATACTTTCCATTCTTATTGATAGCCTGTTAACTGTTTTTAGTAGGCTCAACACAGGACTGGATCATGTGATTAAGACCTAGCCAATCAATATGTCATATTCTCAAGTCATCAATTTTTATGGTACAAGCATTATCTGTATAGTCTTAATTAGCATTTCTTGGAGAAAAACATACTGCTCTGCTTTTCAGAGTAAAACACTAACCTCTGTGGAGGTAAGAGACATGGTTAGGGTGACATAGCCATATGAAGTTCTAGAATGCCACTTATGTGCATTAGACTCTGAATCCGTTTTTTTTTTTTTTTTTTTTTAATTTAAATCCAACTTAGTTAACATATAGTGTAATAATGGTTCCAGGAGTAGAATTTAGTGACTCATCACTTACATATAACACCCAGTGCTCATCCCAAAAAGTGCGCTCCTTGTTGCCTAGCATGCCTTTAGCCTATCCCCCCACCCACATCCCTCCAGCAACCCTCAGTTTGTTCTCTGTATTTAAGAGTATTTTAAAGTTTGCCTCCCTCTCTCTTTATCTTTTTTTTCCTTCCCTTCCCCTATTTCACTTGTTATGTTTCTTAAATTCCACATGTGAATGAAATAATATGATATCTATCTTTCTGACTTATTTCGCTTAGCATAACACACTCTAGTTCCATGCATATTGCTGCAAATGGCAAGATTTCATTCTTTTTGATCCCTGAGTAATATTCTATTGTATATATGTAATACATCTTATCTATTTGTCAGACTTTGGACATTTGAGCTCTTTCCATAATTTGGCTATTGTTGATAGCACTGCTATAAACATAGAGGGAGGTGCATGTGCCCGTTTGAATCAGCATTTATAAATACCTAGCATAGTATAGTATACCTAGTATAGTAGTGCAATTGCTGGGTTATAGGATAGTTCTATTATTAATTTTTTGACAAACCTCCATACTGTTTTTCAGAGTGGCTGCACCAGTTTGCATTCCCACCAGCAGTGCAAAAGGGTTCTTCTTTTTCTGCATTCTTACAAACACCTGTTGTTGCCTGAGTTTTAATTTTAGACGTTCTGACAGGTATGAGGTGATATCTCATTGTGGTTTTGATTTGTATTTCCCTGATGATCAGTTATGTTGAACATCTTTTCATGTGTCTGTTAGCCATCTTGATGTCTTCTTTAGAAAAGTGTCTATTCATGTCTTCTGCCCATTTCTTCATTGGATTATTTGTTTTTGAGTTGGATTATTTGGGTGTTGAGTTTGATAAGTTCTTTATAGATTTTAGATACTAACCCTTTATCTGACATGTCATTTGCAAATATTTTCTCCCATTCAGTCAATTGCCTTTTAGTTTTGTTGATTATTTCCTTCCCAATGCAGAAGCTTTTTATCTTGATAAGGTCCCGATAGTTCATTTTTGCCTTTGTTTCCCTTGCCTCCAGAGACATGTCTAATATGAAGCTGCTATGGCTGAGGTCAAGGAGGTTGCTCCCTGTTTTCTCCTGTAGGATTTTTATGGTTTCCTGTCTTACATTTAGGTCTTTCATCCATTTTGAGTTTATTTTTGTATATGGTGTAAGAAAGTGGTACAGTTTCATTCTTCTGCATGTTGCTGTCCATTTGCTGAAGAGACTTTTTTCCACTGGATATTCTTTCTTGCTTTGTTGAAGATTAGTTAGCCATACATTTGTGGGTCCATTTCTGGGCTTTCTGTTCTGTTCCATTGATCTATGTGTCTGTTTTTGCACCAGTACCATACTGTTTTGTTGATTACACCTTTGTAATACAGCTTGAAGTCCGGAATTGTGATGCCTCCAGCTTTGGTTTTCTTTTTCAGGAGTGCTTTGGATCTTTGGGGTCTTTTATGGTTCCATACAAATTTTAGAATTGTTTGTTCTAGTTCTGTGAAGAATGTTGGTGTTATTTTGATAGGGATTGCTTTGAATATGTAGATTGCTTTGGGTAGTGTCAACATTTTAACAGTATTTGTTCTTCCAATCCATGAGCATGGAATGTTTTTCCATTTCTTTGTGTCTTCCTCAGTTTCTTTAATAAGCTTCCTATAGTTTTCAGCATACAGATCTTATACCTCGTTGGTTAGGTTTATTCCTTGATATTTTATGGTTCTTGGTGCAATTGTAAATGGGATTGATTCCTTGATTTCTCTTTCTGGTGCTTTGTTATTGGTGTATAGAAATGCAAGTGATTTCTAGATGTTAATCCTGTGACTTTGCTGAATTCATGTATCAGTTCTAGCAGTTTTTTTGGTGGAGTCTTTAGGGTTTTTCATGTAGAGTATCACATTTCCTGCAAAGAGTGAAAGTTTGACTTCTTCCTTGCCAATTTGGAGGCCTTTTATTTCTTTTTGCTGTCTGATTGCTGAGGCTAAGACTTCCAGTACCATGTTGAATAACCAAGGTGAGAGTGGACATCCCTGTTGTGTTTCTGGCCTTAGGGGGGAAGCTCTTCATTTTTCCCCGATGAAGATATTACCTGTGGGCCTTTTGTGTATGGCCTTTATGATGTTTAGGTAAGTTCTTTCCATTCCTACTTTCTTGAGGGTTTTTTATCAAGAAAGGATGCTGTATTTTGTCAATGCTTTTTCTGCATTTATTGAGAGGATCATGTAGTTCTTATCCTTTCTTTTATTAATGTGATGTATCACGTTGATTGATTTGTGGATATTGATCCAGCCCTGCAGTCTAGGAATAAATTCCACTTGATTGTGGTGAATAATTCTTTTAATGTATTGTTGGATTCAGTTTGCTAGTATCTTGTTGAGAATTTTTGCATCCATGTTCATCAGAGAAGTTGGTCTTCAATGCTCCTTTTTAGTGGGTATCTGTCTGGTTTTGGAATCAAGTTAATGCTGGCCTCATAGAATGTGTTTGGAAGATTTCCTTCTATTTCCATTTTTTTGGAACAGGTTCAAAAGAATAGGTATTAACTCTTCTTTAAATGTTTGGTAGAATTCCCCTGGGAAGCCTTCTGGCCCTGGATTCTTGTTTGTTGGGATTTTTTTGATTAATTGATTCAGTTTCTTTATTGATTATGAGTGTTCAAATTTTCTACTTCTTTGTGTTTCAGTTTTGGTAGTTTGTATGTTTCTAGGAATTTTTCCATTTCTTCCAGATTGCTCATAATATTCTCTTACTATTGTTTGTATTTATGCAGTGTTTGTTGTGATCTCTCCTCTTTCATTTATGATTTTATTTATTTTGGTCCTTTAATTTTTTCTTTTTGATAAATCTGGCTAGGGGTTCATCAATTTTGTTAATCCTTTCAAAGAACCAGCTCCTGGTTTCATTGATCTATCCTACTGTTTTGTTTTTGTTTTTGTTTTTGTTTTTATCATTCATTTCTACTCTAATATTTATTTTTTCCCTTCTACTGGTTTTGACTTTATTTGCTGTTCTTTTAACATTTCCTTTAGGTGTTAGGTTAGGTTGTGTATTTGAGACATTTTTTCCTCCTTTGGGACTGCATTGCTATATACTTCCCTTTTATGACCACTTTTGATGCATCCCAGAGGTTTTGAACTGTCATGTTTTCATTTTCATTGGCTTTGATATATTTTTTAATTTCTTCTTTAATTTCTTGCCTAGCCCATTCATTCTCTAGTAGGATGTTCTTTAATCTCCAGGTATTTGTAATCTTTCCAAAGTTTTTCTTGTAGTTGATATCAAGTTTCATAGCATTGTAGTCTGAAAATATGTATGGTATGATATTGATCTTTTGTACTTGTTGAGGGCTGATTTGTGACCCAGTATGTGATATGTTCTGGAGAATATTCCCTGTGCACTTCAGAAACATGTGTGTTCTGCTGCTTTAGAATGAAATGTTCTGAATATATCTGTTAAGTCTATCCAGTCCAGTGTGTCTTTCAAAACCATTGTTTTGGTATTGATTTTCTGCTTAGATGATGGGTCCACTGCTGTAAGTAAGGTGTCCCCTACTATTATGGTATTATTATCAGTGAGTTTCTTTATGTTTGTAATTAATTGATTTATATATTTGGGTGCTACCAAGTTGGTATAAGTCTTTACAGTTGTTAGAACTTCTTGGTGGATATACCCCTTAATTATGATATAATGCCCTTCTTCATTTCTCGTTATAGTTTTTGTTTTAAAATCTAGTTTGTGTGATATAAATATGGCTACTCTGGCTTTGACAATCATTGGCATGATAGATGGTTCTCTATCCCCTTACTTTCAATCTGCAAGTGTCTTTAGGTCTAAAACGAGTCTCTTCTAGGCAGTTTATAGATGGGTCTTGTTTTTGTTTTTGTTTTTTGTTATCCATTCTGATGCCCTATGTCTTTTGATTGGAGCATTTAGTCCATTTACATTTAGAGTGATTATTGAAAGATAGGAATTTAGTGCCATTGTATTGTCTATAGGGTTGGTGTTTCTGATGATGTTCTCTGGTCCTTTCTAGTCTTTGTTGCTTTTGGTCTTTTTTGTTTTTTCTCCACTCAAAGAGTCCCCCTTAAAATTTCTTGCATGGCTTGCTTTTGTTTGTCTGAGAAACTCTTTCTCTCTCCTTCTATTTTCAGTGAAAGCCTTGCTGGATAAAGAATTCTTGGCTGCATATTTTCCTGATTCAGCATGTTGAATCTATCCTGCCATTCCTTTCTAGCCTGCCAAATTTCTGTGGACACATCTGCTGAGAACCTTGTACGTTAAGGACTCTTTTCTCCTTTGCTGCTTTCATAATTCTCTTTTGTCTGTATTTTATGAATTTGACTATGATATGCCTTAGTGATGGTGGGTTTTTGTTGAATCTAATGAAAGTTCTCTGCGCTTCTTGAATTTTGATGTATGTATCCTTCTCAGATTAGGAAAGTTTTCTGCTATAATTTACTCAAATAAACCTGCCTCTTTTTCTCTCTCTTCCTCTTCTGGGACTCCTATGATTCGAATATTTTTCCTTTTTACTAAGTCACTGAGTTCTCAAAGTCTTGTATCGTGAGCTTTTGCCTTTCTTTCCCTCTTTTGTTCTCCTTCATTATTTTCTGTAATTTTATCTTCTTTTTTAATGCATTAACTGTTTATCTCTCTCTCTCTCTCATTTTGAGAGAGAAGGCACAAGTGAGTGTGGTACAGAGAGAGAGAAGGAGAGAGTGAATCCCATGAGGGGCAAAGAGTAAGGGAGAGAGAGAAAAGTGGGGCTCACCCAAAGCAGGGCTTGAGCTCACCTGAAGCAGGGCAGGAGCTCACCCAATTTGAGACTTGAACTCACAAACCGTGAGATCATGACCTGAGTGGAAGTCAGATGCTTAACCAACTGATCCACCCAGGCATCCCATAATTTTATCTTCTGTATCACTGATTCACTGCTCTGCTTTGTCCATCCTTGCCATCACAACATCCATTTGAGATTGAATCTGGGTTATATTGTTATATCATTTTTAATTTTGGTCGACTAGATTTTAGTTCTTTAATCTTCAAAGAAAGGGATTGATTCTCTGGTGTTTTAAATGCTTTTTTTAAACCCCATCTAGTATTCTTATAATCATGGTTTTTAATTCTAGTTCAGAATTTAACTGGCCATCATTTTCCTGTTCTTCCTTTTGGGGTGAATTCCTCCATCTTTTCATTTTTGGAGGAAGAAAAATATTAATGAAATGAAAAATTAAAATTTAAAAGTTAAAAATAAAACAAAAAATCAAAGGAAGCTAGATCCTAGGTGTGTTTTAGTCTACTTGTTGAAGGAAGATTAATAGAGAAAAAAGAGAAAGAAAAAAAATTTTAATTTTTTAAAATAATAAAATAGAATAAAATAAAACAAAGAAAATAAAATAGATTACAAAATAAAATAAATACATAAAATGGAATTTTTTTTCAGTATCTGAGAAACAGAAGGAAAGAAAAAAGAAAACAACCTAGGCAAAGACAAGCAAAGAAACCAACCAAATAAATAAATGAACCAGCAAAAAGAATGAAACCCTAATGAAGTTACATCCAGTTTTCCCTAGAACTGAAAGTTTGCAGCATGCTATAGTCCATTAACTAAGCAGGTGGAAGGAATTTGTGCTGGTCTTCTGGGGGATGTGCCTCGAGGTTGCCAATGGGTGGGGCTTGGTAAAACAGCTCTGTTCTCCATTTGGTGCCACTGCTTAGCTCACTGGGGTTGTTCCTTGTGTGTGCACATGTGTGCATGTGCTAGAAGTGAAAGTGGCCTCACCAAGCTCTCTAGTGTCTGGTGCAGGAACCCTACACCCTGGCTGACCCATGATCAAGCAGCCTTCCTTTGTCTCAGGCCTCCATCTGCTCCCTACCTCTACTCTGTGTCCAAGCTGTCCACCTGCCCGGTGGCATCTTCCTCCAGAATTTTATTTCAAATGGGGCTGTGTTTCAGACTCCCATACTTCAGAGGCACCCACAGCTTGGACCTGCACTGACTTTCTGGGAGAGGGTCTTGCCAAGCAATGGCCAGGCCAGCTTGTCCCAGAAAACATGCATGTAACCATGCAGTGGCAGAGGCCCAGAGTTCATGGCAAATCACAACACACAACTGGTGCCAGGTTTTGCTGCCCTCTGGTGTCTTTGTTCCAATATCAGTAATGTGGCTGCTCTCCGGGGTCCGCTGGGACTTTTGCTGGCAAGGAGGCCATATGGCTTCTACCAAATGCTGTCCAAGCAGGGGAATCACTTCTCCCCATGTGGCACACAGACCCCTCAGACCCTGTTGCCTGCTCTTGGGGATTCACCCTACTTCCTCGCCAGGGCACCACCAGGCACTAAGATCTGAAACTTCAGATTCTGCACTCCACTGTTTATAAAATCCTGGTGGTATTGAAACCCTCTCCTTTCTCCACATCATTGGTTTTGGGGAACAGGTTTTTTGTCCAGTCCCTTGCGAGTGTTTTCACTCCTTCTCTCTCTCGTTCTCTCCAGCTACTTTCAGGGGGAGTGCTTTTCTTGCACCATCCCAATGTGCTGCACTGTAACCCTTTCTGTTTCTCTCTGTTCTCTCTCTGACAAAAATGGCTTCCTACCCTCTGCAGCTTCATGACTTTTCTTTCCCCCAAGTCACTTCTTCACACCATGTACCTGCCAAGTTCTCTGGTTCCAATTATGTAGATTGTTGTTTTAATTCTCAGGTCAATTCCCTAGGTATTCAAAATGGGTTGATGCTGATCTAGCTGTGTTTCAGGGGTAAGACAAGCTCAGGGTCCCCATACTATGCCATCTTAACTCTTCTACTTATAATACAAATCCTATATTCTGTTTTCCAACATGGTTGCTATGAAAAGGAAGAAGTAAGTAATAAGAACTAATCTATATTATCATATGGTATATTAATTGGAGTTCCTATTGATGACCCTGTTTTTTGGAAAAGATTAAATTATGTTTTGATTGGCTATGGTATGTTTTGGAAAGATTTTTGAAGGGGATCAAGATATGCCACCCCAAAATCTGCCACTTTGGCATAAGGATTATTTTGAGCTGTAGGCAATTGAGAATCCACAGATGTAAGATGTAAGGGGAAGATCTACCTTCCCCTTTTCTGCCTAAAAGCAGGGTGTAAATTTCTCTTTGTGAAGGTGTTCCTCTCCTGTACCAGGAAGAAGAGAGAGATTCATCATCAGAGATAGACAGTTGCACTAAGATGAGTCTGCATACACAGCCCTACCAAAACAACCCTGTCTTCCATTGGCTCCGCTGTATATTCTCTAGTCACTTTCCCACAATTTATCATCCTTTGAAGCCCCAACCCCCTTTCCTTTGTTAGAATGGTATATAAGCTCCCAAGTCCAACTACTTTGAGTATCATTTCTTTTCTGTGAACTCTTGTGCACCTAAGACATTAATAAAAATCATGTGCCTTGTTAATCTGTCTTCTTCTGGTCTCATTCACAAGTCCCCAGTCAGTGAACATAAGAGAGTAGTGCAAAAGTTTTTCCTCCCTCACATTTTCTTCTCAAAAAATTAAAACAATACCCAAATTTATTTGTGATTAAAAGAGTAAGATTTGCTATTGTTTATGCATTTCTTCAGATCTCTTTGTTCCCATGGTACAGCAACGAAACTATTTTACTAATTGTTTAATGAAATAATTAATTTAGAGATTTCAGTGACATGACTTCCAGTCTCCCAGGTCACCCTAAAAATGAGTTGATGCTGTCTATAAAATGGTGTAGATATTGAGTAGAGTACCTGTGGTAGCTAGTAACTAGCAAAGAAATCTTGGAAGATGAGTTTTTGTTAGTTTTCCTAGAGGGAAGGGCAGAGACTAATAGGGTAGGGAGGCAAAAGAAGTAGTATCTTGTTTATAGAATTAATGGGAAGTGAGTTCTGTTTGATGATTTTAAGATGATTCTTTTATAGCAGGGTTGCCTGTTTTGGATTATTAAGGCAAGAATTAGTGAAATGGTAGAGCCAAAACCATAACTATTCTTTACCTTGAGATGGCCCAAATTTAGATCACTCTTAGAGCACCTTGGAATTCTCTGAGGATCTGATGGACTTCAGATTCTTTATCCTGTGGTATTAAAATAAAGACAGACAGGGATTTTATTTCTTTGGCTTGTGACATGAGTGATATGTTAACATTTCCATGCAGTAGAAACTGGGATCTCATGAAAAAACATTAAGCTTGTGTCTCAAGACCCACTAAGATGTTATAGAAATACTGAGCTCCATTTCTCAGATCCTGGAAAAATGGCCTTTTCCCCCTTGTTTTTCTTTTCTTCCTCTGCTGTTGTCTAGTTATAACCCTGAACTCTGAAGAAAATGAGGCACTGTACTCTTACAGAATAATATGAGATGAAGTTGGGTCATAAAGAAGGATGACTCTGCCCTCCTCATGCCTGAGGTCACGCAGGAACATTCCATGCATCTATCTACTTTCCTGGAAATATGCCACCTTCTGTGCCCCACCCCTCACTGTATCCATTCTTATCAGACTATACTTCTTTTCTATTTCTCTTTTTAAAAGATAGTCCCAGTGTTTTTCTCTGGTGATGCACATAGGTCAAAGTTGTGAACTCTTAAAAAACCACAAAAGTTATTATTTTTTGGCTGTAAACCCAGTGTAACTGTGGAAATGCTTGCCTTTTAAAAATTAATAAGGCAATAATAGGGATGAAGACCCAAGCAACATCTTAGGGTCAGAGTTTGGTTAAGAACTGTATTTTTAAAGGATTAGTGAGCTGCTGGCTGAGCTTCTAGAGATGGTAGGTCCTTCAGGGACTTGCCTCTTTAGTTTAGTATAGTTTTTATACCATTGTTTAGTTATTTGAGAGATGGTGGTTGAAGGGCATGCCTGTGAAAGCTTGACAATGTGAGTGAGATGAGCATAGGAAGACAACTCCTACAGACAATTTCATGCCAGCATCTCAAACTTGTTCTCAAATATATAGATCCTTCTTTTTTTTTTTTTTTTAACTTCCATTCAATTTTATTTTTTTAACATATTCAGGAAAGTTCACTTTTTGTTTTGTTTTGTTTTTTGGTATACAGACCTATGAGCTTTGATGTAGGCATATAGTTGTGAAAGTACTACCATGCTGTAGATACAGAACTGTTTCTTCACCCCTAAAATTCCCGAGTGCTGTCCCTTGGTTATCAACCATTTCTCCACTTCCTACCATTGGCAGTCATTGATTTGTTCTCTGTCACTATAGTTTTGCAATGCCGTATAAATGTAGTTGTAAAGTATGTACCATTTGGAGTCTTGCTTCTTTCACTTGACACAGTACATCTGTGTTTCACCCATTCATTATACACATCAGTAGTTCATTCTTATTTTCTTGTTGAGTAGTATTCCATTGAGTTGAATGCTACCCAGTTTATTCATCAGTTGAAGAACATTTAGGTTGTTTTCAGTGTTTGCAATTCTGATAAACCTGCCATAAACATTTGCATATGGTTTTTTTGGGGGGGAGTATCAGGTTTCATTTCTCTTGGGTAAAACAGCTGGAAGTGGGATTGCTATGCTATTAGATTTCTATTTTGATGTAACTCATTGCTACAAATTTAATCCCTTAAAAAAACATAACATAAACTTATTCTCTTACAGTTGGGGAGCTCAGAAGTCTAAACTATGTTGGCAGGGTTGTGTTGCTTCTGGAGACTCTAGGGAAGAATTCACTTCCTTACCTGTTCCAGCTTCTGGAAGCAACCCAGAAGCTAGTGGCCCTGCATCATTCCGACCTCTCTTTCTGTGGTCACATCTCCTTCTGTGATTCTGTTGTTGCCTCCCTCTTAATGACCCTTATAAATATATTGGGCCCACCTGGATAACTCAGGATCTTTAGCTTAATCACACCTTTAAGTTCTCTTCAAAGCCCATTTGGCTAGAAAAGGTAATATACTTTTAGGTTCTGAGAATTTGGACATTATTCTGCCTGTCACAACTGGAACATATAACAAGTGTACATTTAACTGTGTAAGAAGCTGATAAAATGATGCTTTATAAAAAGTATTATCATGCTATGATATTTTGCTACTGTTTCCCAATATGTTAATAATATAGACAGCTTATTAATCAGGGTGTATTTCTGTATCAGTTTGGAAATTTTTGCTCTATGTGAGAGAAAACCCAACACAGATTGGTTTAAGGAAAAAGGAAATTATTGGCTTACTTAAATAGAATGTCTAAGGCTGAGGCTTTGCAAATTTTGGCTTTTTATTTTTTACTTCAAAGCTCAAACATTTTCACAATTTAATTTTTCTCTTTCTGTTGGATTTACATCGTTCACAGGCTCCATGTGGAGCCAAGATGGAGATGCAAGCAGCTTCTTTTTGATTCAAGTCCCTTATAACAAATGTCCAGTTACTTGACAGGATTTTCAGCAAAGGTCTCACTGCTTCTTATTTTTGTCATTGGATCACATGATAATCCCATGAACCAATCCCTGGGGCTAGAGAATGTCATGTGCAAATTGGTCTTGGTCATGATCCACTCCAGAGCTGGGCTGGGAGCTTAATCTGAGGACTGTGGACTGAAAATGAGGGAGGGAGGGATCTGAAATGGGAAACAGAGACTTCTTTTAGAAGAGGATATGGCTGTTGAAGATACACTCTATGTCCACTCTAATTTCTTAAACTTTCTTTTTTTAAAAAAAAATTTTTTTTTTCAACATTTATTTTTGGGACAGAGAGAGACAAAGCATGAACGGGGGAGGGGCAGAGAGAGGGAGACACAGAATCGGAAACAGGCTCCAGGCTCTGAGCCATCAGCCCAGAGCCTGACGCGGGGCTCGAACTCACGGACCGCGGGATCGTGACCTGGCTGAAGTCGGACGCTCAACCGACTGCGCCACCCAGGCGCCCCAAATTTCTTAAACTTTCAATAGAGTTTTAGAATTAGTTATCCTCTGAGGAAGTTACTCTCTCTGAGTATGTTTATCCACTTTCACCAAATGAGGAAACTGAGGAACCATGTTAAATTCAATTAGACCACCAGGGATTGCTTACAGACTCACTGGGGAGACAGGCAACCAGGGATGTGCTGCAGCCGGCTGTGCTGGCTCACATGCAGTTGTGTGGATTTCTTTCCAACTCTACATCTAGTAACGTCATGTTGATGGCTTGAAATAGGCCATGGTGGAGTATTTGCACCACAGAAATTGGCAAATGTTACATATAAGGGCTTTTTACCCTAGAGAGCCTGTTACTAAACATTTTCCACTGTACCATGGCTGGCAGTAAAGAACTGTTCACAATAAATATGATAGCACTGTGTGATAATTTTTAAATAATTCTGACATAATTACAACAGGAGTTGAGAGAAAGAAGATACACTGTGTGTGTGTCTCCACCTCCCCCCGCCAAAATAAAATTCATGAGGAGAGGAGAGCTTGAATTGGACATTGTGTCGGAGAGAATATATATCATTTTGAGTCTGGCTTGTGCTTTTATGGTTAGTACTTTTGGTGTCCTATCCAAGAAAAATTTTCATATTTCACAAAATATTCTATGTTTTCCTCTAAAAACATCATCGTTGCTTAAATTAACTTTTGTGTGTGATGTGAGATAGAGGCCAAATTTCATTTTTTTTTCCTAATGCTTTAGTTGAAAATATCAAAAACTCTCCTCTGAATACCATCAAGACATTATCATTGAATGCTGCATATTCCCCATTCCTTTTTTCTCTGGGTCTCAATTCCCAGCAGTAGTTCTGTGAAATTCATGAGTCTTCAGCCAGCACAGAAACAGAGGTCTTCTGTTCAAAACTACCTGTGAGTCTGGTGTGATGGGGTGTCTTGCTCTGTAGTCTGTTCTCCACTAGCTGCTCTGATGCTAGATCATTGATCTGGGTACCGTTTCCCCCACGAGGAGCACACAGGAGCCCCTGAAATACTAGCTGAACAAGAGGCATTCATTTCAACTTCAGCTGAATCTATGCAGATAATCTGTTTTTTAATTCATCTTGATCTCGCTCCAGCTGCACCAAAACCCCACCCTAGTTCCTCAGATTGTCATCTCTCAGGTTTTATTCTGCCCCCTTTCTTCCTGGGGTCAGCTGAGGATGAAAGATGATTTTCTTCCCAAGAAGAGCTTCAGTGTCTTGAGCCTCATAACTTTTTGTGTAATTTCATGTCAGTTCTCTCTTAGGGCACCGACTCCAAGAGCTGATTGATGTGGATGAGCTTTCCTTAGCCGAGCTATTCCCTGACAATTCACTGCCCCGCTCTCCCACATTCTTTTCACCTCAGTTTTCAGGGAAAACATTTTTTTTCCTTTAGGTTATTTGTACTCTAATGATTCCTCTCTTGCAAAGCCTACTGAAAGGATCAGTTCACGGTTAGAATAAAGATGCGCAGGTCTCTGTTTCCTGGTTTATGACCACACCTTTATATGCTAGAGTTCTAGATAGGTTGGGGCAGGGGTATTTTGAACACACAAGGTCTCGAATTCTGGCTTTTGTGTTACTTGTGGTGTGACCATGTACATTTGACTTAAACTGTCTAGGTCTCAGACTTTTCATTTTTTTTTTTTTTAATTTTTTTTTTCAACTTTTTTATTTATTTTTGGGACAGAGAGAGACAGAGCATGAATGGGGGAGGGGCAGAGAGAGAGGGAGACACAGAATCGGAAACAGGCTCCAGGCTCTGAGCCATCAGCCCAGAGCCTGACGCGGGGCTCGAACTCCCGGACCGCGAGATCGTGACCTGGCTGAAGTCGGACGCTTAACCGACTGCGCCACCCAGGCGCCCCAGACTTTTCATTTATTAAGTGGACATACTGAAACTACCTCAAAGTGTGATTCTAATGACTGAAATGAATGAAATGAAGGTATCTGAAGCTATTAGCATATTTCCTAGTACTCAACAAAAATTACTCATTTTCCTTCTTCCTTAAGAGGGAAACAAACGGTTATGGGGGAATTTAGGAAAATTCCCAAATGAGGCATGTTGTGCACTGGCAGAATTTTGTAGCACTTTCTTTTCTTTCGGGGGGAAATGACGGGACAAAAAAGTTATGATGCCTCTTCCTTCTGCCCAATCATGGAGATATTAACACATGCCAGGGGGCCCAGTGATACTCAGACTATGGAAGAGTCTGGAAGAGGACTAAAGTATGATGGGCTTACTGTGAAAATATTTGGTATTGAATTTTAGAGGATAAATACTATGTGAGATTCTCTGTCTCTTTGTGTCTGAAAATTTCCATGTCACTGCAATGAAACAAATTAAAGAAAGGTCTGCTTTAGAGAAAGATAGAACCCTAAAGCTCTGGAAGACCTGAAAAATGAGCCCCCACTTTCTGTGGGAATCACATTGATAGTAGATTAAATAGCTTTGCTTGAACCCTGAAGACATCCTATTTCGTTTTTAAGCAGCTGAATCTGTTAGAAATTCCTTTATGTTTAAGTCCAACCAACATCTTATGCTGCGATGTTTATCATTTCAGTACTAGTTGAAGTCAATTTCAACCATCTTGTATTTTTTCAGAGGAGTACTGAAGTGAAACTTGTAGGTTTGATTCTTCTAATGCTCCTTTGTGTGTAACAGAAAGAACTATTTCATCACAATTGGCTGTAGCCCTGAGCTGCAGGTTGTACAGTGTTTTGCAGTTCATGTGGGTATGTGGATGGGAAGGGGATGGAAGGGGTAGCACTGGGAAGCTTATCTAGTTCGAAGCCATCACCACTGCTAGAACAGCACCACAAAGCCCAGGCTGCCCTGTTGGTAGTTTGAACACCTGATTCTTTCAAAGCATGTAGGTAGGGTTCAGTGATATTTTCCCAGAAGCCCTCAGTAGAAGTAAATTTTTTTTCAGTTGTTAATTATCTATAGGAGAAAATGATAATTGCATTTCCAAAGGTCTGCTGTATTTTAACATTCAGATCCTTGACATTGATTGCTCTTTGAAACTTCAAATACTGATAAAGGAAATGTGCTTGAAAGAGATGCCATTTAAATCCAGGCCTGTTAAAAGCCTGGCTGTGAGAGGAGTAACTCTTCAAATATTACTGATTTGTTAATGCACTGTATCCGTTACCTGCCCCTTGTCAGAGCCCCAAAGAAAGCAGGGATCTTAAGGAGTTGTCAGTAGCTTACTTAAGAGAATAACAACCAAAATAATAAAAGTCATCTTTCTTTTTTTTTTATTTTTTTTATTTTGAGAGGGGGAGGGGGGGGGGGGATCGGGGGGGGGCGGGGGGGCGGGGCAGAGAGCAGGAGAGAGAGAGAATCCCAGGCGGGCTCTGCACTAGTGCAGAGCCCAAAGTGGGGCTCAAATTCACAAACCATGAGATCATGACCTGAGCCGAAATTGGACACTTAACCAACCGAGCCACCCAGGTGTCTCTAGAAGTCATCTTTCTGAGGAATGAGTTGTTGGAGGTGAGGTTCATCTAGAAACAAGTTTGTTAAGTGTGAGGTTGGAGTAGGATGCTGAATTCTGACCTTCTCTAGATGGGGAAAGGCAGTTCCCATATTTTTGTTTTGTTTTGTTTTGTTTTTCTATAAAATAATTAGCTTCGAATGTAATAGAGGTTTTTCTTGGCAGGAACCTTCAAGATAGTTTTTACTCAATCTCCTTCCTTTTACAGGTAAGAAAATTGGAAGAAATTCTTAGCAGATAATTGGTGCATGCCTGTTATTTTCTAGGCACTGTGGTGGGAATTGTGGTGGGAACTAGGGGTATTGTGGGCCAGTCAAGGTTGACTGGTTAGACTAATTAGAGAGAGAGATCATGGATTAGGAGACTAAGTAGGTCTAGACTAGACCAGAGTTAGATTAGTACCCAACCTACTGTTGCTTTGACCAGCAGTCCTGTTTCACCCTCACCAGCTCCTTCGGCACCTTGAATTATATGCTCCCCTTCCCTCTTCCACCCTCTCACTTCTGGCTTTATATCATCTGAGAACAGTGGTTCTCAACACTGCTGGTTTCATCTCTCCCTCAAATACACACATGTGAATACACACATGTAATTTTTCATACCATCTCAGGGCATGCACAGCTCTCTTGAAGTCCATGGGTGTCAGTACAAGAATATGTGCCACATAAAGAAAACTTCATAAGCTATTCACTTTGTTTTGTGGAATTTTGTGGGGTCTGCAGTATTTTTACTATTGGTGAGAATTTTGTCAATCACTCAGTGAATCAGTCAATTGACATGCCATTTTTCAGGGTAAGATAACAACTTTAAAATACAATGCCTGTTTTACCCTAAGGAAATTGAGATAGATGTCAAGCATCAGTCCCTTCAGCCTGTAAATAGTGATACCAGCGTTTGAACCCAGGCTTCAGACTCTAATTCTAGGGTTTTTCTCTCTCAGAGCAGCTACCTTGAAGTGTCAGAAATACCTATTAAATTGGAGATACTTTTTCACTATGTAACAGATCGCTAGTGTTTTAGGAATCTGAAAGTGCGGGAGATCAGTAAGGGCTGGAGTACATTGGGAAAGGGAAAACTTCTCATACAGACAATCCATCAGAAGATGAGGTAAGATAGGGATAAGTGAAGTAGGATCAAAATGGTTAATTTTGATTCTACCCAGATGTTTCTAGAAGGATGGAAATTAGTTTGAGGTGCCAAAAAGCAAATTACTGGTATAGTAATTCCTATTGCTTAAGATCTACTTTTAAATATAGATATCTTTATTTAGGTAATCAGTGTTTTTGTTTTGTTTTGTTTTGTTTTACTTATACCTTACATTTTAAGATGGAGTAAAGAAGAAGGTGTTTGGGATATGGTTACTTCAGCACACATTTATTTATGCGTTACCTAGAAGTGATAGACAGTAATGAGTAATAAACAGTCCTTAGTCTCAAGAAACTTAAATTCTGATTGGGGAATTATGACATCAACCATATCTGAAGAATCTAGAATGTAAAAATATAAAATTTCTTGATAATTTCGGTTCTTCTCATTGTTTTTTATGGACTTCAGTTAGTATGTAAAATAAAACTATACTATTGTTTGCAATGGCTCCCAAATAACATTTTCACTTGAAACAGATAAATATCACTCCACAATTTTAATTAAGAGGCTGAGAATATGGTATAGAACCTTTGAAGGTAACGTGTTTAATTTGTGGTTATTTTATTTGAAGCAATTGAATTGGTTTATAACTTATGATGGTCTCACTGAGAACTGTTAAGCTTTCAACTTGCCTTGATCCAAAGCGCTCTGGTTTGAGTGTCTTGGTGTGTATATAAAGTAATTATAGCCTACAGCCTATAGCCTTGAGTACTATTACTATGCTAAGTGCTTTACAAGAATTATCTTGTTGAATTTCCACAACAGTGGCACATGGCACCACTATTGTCCCCATTCTGCAGATGAGAAAGAAAGTCAGCAAAGGAAACCTAATAATCAAGTTAAGAGCCAAAATGGCTTGAAGGATTGTATTCTCCAAATACTCAAGTACAAAGAGTTTAGTAGTAATGACAAATCATTTAATCTTATATAATACATTTTTTTAAATCTAATATCTTTCATTTGTTCATCATTAAGAAAGAGAAGAGTTGAAATTGCTGGAGTATCTTTGGATCACCCCTATGTTTGAACCTACAAACATTAGTGCCAAGTAAGTGTTTCTGATACAGGTTTACTGCAGAATTTCTTTTTTTATCTTTATTTATTTTTAATATGAAATTTATTGTCAAATTGGTTTCCATACAACACCCAGTGCTTATCCCAACAGGTGCCCTCCTCAATACCCATCACCCACCCACTCCTCCCTCCCACTCCCCATCAACCCTCAGTTTGTTCTCAGTTTTTAAGAGTCTCTTATGTTTTGGCTCCCTCCCTCTCTAACCTCTTATTTTTTTTTTTTCCCTCCCCTCCCCCATGGTCTTCTGTTAAGTTTCTCAGGATCCACATAAGAGTGAAAACATATGGTATCTGTCTTTCTCTGTATGACTTATTTCACTTAGCATAACACTCTCCAGTTCCATCCACGTTGCTACAAAAGGCCTTATTTCATTCTTTCTCATTGCCACGTAGTATTCCATTGTGTATATAAATCACAATTTCTTTATCCATTCATCAGTTGATGGACATTTAGGCTCTTTCCATAATTTGGCTACTGTTGAGAGTGCTGCTATAAACATTGTGACACAAGTGCCCCTCTGCATCAGCACTCCTGTATCCCTTGGGTAAATTCCTAGCAGTGCTATTGCTGGGTCATAGGATAGGTGTATTTTTAATTTTTTGAGGAACCTCCACACTGTTTTCCAGAGTGGCTGCACCAGTTTGCATTTCCACCAACAGTGCAAGAGCGTTCCCGTTTCTCCACATCCTCGCCATCATCTATAGTCTCCTGATTTGTTCATTTTAGCCACTCTGACTGTCATGAGGTGGTATCTCAGGGTGGTTTTGATTTGTATTTCCCTGATGAGGAGTGACGTTGAACATCTTTTCATGTGCCTGTTGGCCATCTGGATGTCTTTTTTTGTTTTTTTTTTTTTTTAATGCTTTGTAATCAGTATATTAAGGAGACATTCATACATTTCAAGAATTGCTTAATTCTGATACCCAGATTTAAGCTTGTGAACATGACTTTTAAACATACAATTAAAGCTATTCATCATAATTTGCTATACTACCAACATTAAATTACAGTTACTTCGGAACGTAAGTTAAATTGTTTAAAGTAAGCCTGTAACATACCTAAAAAACACCTTCCTAGCTCATACATGCAAATTTACTTTTCTGTGTAAATATCTCTTCACTCTAAGTTACCCTGCTCCCGTAGTCACTACTCTGAAGCTTATCATGGTCCAAAGAGAAGGGAAAAAAATGTAACCAGGACTGGTGTGTGTCTCTATATATATATTAAATATATATATATATATATTTAAAAAAAAGATGGCACAGCAGAAGGGAATGCAGTTCTACAAGTGCAAGCCCTCAAACAGCAGATTATGATAAACCCCTTCTTTAGAAAGGTATCCTTTCCACCACTGATACCACAGGCCAAATTACACAGCATGCCATCTTTAAGTAACAGTTGAGGCAACAGAATAAATGCAGAAGCATCACAATGAATCCCACTTAATAGAACTACAGACCAACACTTCTTTACAAATTCTTTTTCTGATTGCCAATTAAACACAAGTTTTAACTTCATAGCTTAACAATTAAGGGTCATACACTGAAGTCAATACATTTACCTAGCATTTTCAGTCTAAACTAGTTAATGTACATAGAGCTGAGATCAATTACAAGGTCGGGCCTCTAACAAATGCTAGGGGAGATTTTTTAAAAGTAGTTTTTACAAGTATTAAACTTATCTTGCACACTGAAGTCATCATACATACAGGGCAAAGTCAGAGCTTTTATATTTTTTATTCTTCATTTAACTTTTAAAACACTACTATAGTTGAATATTAAAACAAAAACAATAATAGCAAGTAGTGAGCTATGATTATAGTCCTTCATTCGTTCATTACTGCATATAAAATGCCAGCAGTGTTCTTCACTGGCCCCATTAAGAGGTCTGACACTGAACACCTCCCCTAGGGTGATGTTCATCATCCTCATAGCTTCTCCATTGTAATGGCGCCTTCTTTCCTGATTTGGATCAAAGTCCACCAGTTCTACCTGGTCCATTTCATCAGTCTCTTCTACTTCCTTCCTCTCAGGTAGGAGCTTTTCTAGCAAAGACAGTTTATCAGGAGAGAGAAAGCCATTCTCAAGGAAGTTTACCTTAAATTCGATGATTAGGCGACCCTTTTCATATGATCTACGATAAATTGGCATGCCTTCATTCAGCACACACTTGATATCTCCATGCTTGACAATCTGACCTGGATGAGAGGTAATGACAATGGTTCTGTTGTCTAGAGTAGATTATTTGCTTTTGAAAGCCGCACAGTGCTTCAACCAGCTGTATGTCCATACACATGAAAAGATCCTCTCCTCGCCTAGTAAAAACAGCATGGTCCTTCTGATCTAAAACAATGATGATATCTCCTGGTTCCAGTCCAGGTTCTTGGTCTCCTTCACCATGGAATGTTATCTTCTGGCCATCTTTCATGCCTTTGTCAATATGAACTTCTAGAATCTTCTTTTCTCGAGCTATCTTCCTTCCATTGCAGCTTTTACATCTGTCTTTAGGACTGATCCGTTCCCCATGGCCCTGGCACTCCATGCACACAGATTGAATTTGCTGAACCATTCCAGGTCCTATCTGATGAATTCTTATTTTCATTCCAGTACCTCGGCAATAGGGACAACATTCTACCTCTCCTTTCTTACCACCTCGGCCTTCACATTTGTCGCAAATCACATTCTTTTGCAGAGCTAGTTTTCTTGTTGCACCATTATATAAATCTTCTAAGGTTACAGAGAGCTGATGCACAACATTTTTACCTCTCCTCTCTCTCTGCATCCTTCCTCCTCCTCCAAAAAACATATCAAAGATGTCCATGGGGGAGCCAAAACCACCACCTGCTCCACCTTCTTTAATTGCCTGTTCTCCTCCTTTGTCATATAATTCCCTTTTCTTCGCATCTGAGAGCACTTCATAAGCTTGACAGATCTGTTTAAACTTCTCTCCTTCATTTGGATTCTTGTCAGGGTGGTACTTCAAAGCCAATTTCCTGTAAGCCTTTTTCAATTCTTCCTGGGTGGCATTGGGTTTGACCCCCAAAACATCATAGTAAGTAGTTTCTTTCACCATTTTCTACAGCCGGTGAGGGGGCCAAGGCCGGTGTGGGGGAGCGGGAAGGAGTGCATTGCTGAACGCAGCTTGGGCAGCCGCCGCTCCTCCGCTTTTCAGCGAGCGTTCTGGAAAGTTCCCTGGATGTCTTCTTTAGAGAAGTGTCTATTCAAAGTTCTAGAATGTCCATGTCTCTGCAGATTATGGATTGCCTTAGTTTCTATGATAAGAAGTAATTCTACTGCATAATAATAATTCTCAAAGTATATAAAATTTATTATAGTTGTATATTATCTTGCATCATTACATGCATTATATGGAAAAGCATTATATGCATTATATGGAAAACGATGCATTGCATTATGTCATCATATTTAACTAGCTAATTGTGAACCTGTTTCTCTTGTTTGTAAGCAACTTGGTTTCCTGGCAGCTCAAGGAGGTTGTTAGTTGCATAATTTTTCACAACCAGTAAGTGAAGAACCAGGATTCAAACGCAGTCCTGAATGACTCCAGAAACATGCCCTTCACCCCAAGTCAAGATTTACTTTATAATCACACTCCTTTTATCTAAGTTTGAATTGTAAATTTACCAAATATATTGGAGTCACTGTATATGTAAGAGTGTAAAGAACATACCTTAGAAAGTTGTGTGCCAGAAGAAACTGGATGTACATGACTCATCATCATTGTCTAGAGAACCATCACCCTGTGCTATAGTCATATGAAATTATTTATGGAAACTCAGTCAAACAAAACATAGGGGGGATGTATTGTTTATACATATAATAATATGTTAAGTGAGGTTTTCTTTTCTGTTTTGATTGAATACCCAAGAAATGAGATGGCTCTTATTCTCACCTTCCAAAGTGAGATGTGAATCTACTTGGCCTGAACTGCTAAAGAAGATGGTCAAAAATCAATTGGAGTCTTCAGCTTTCTGCCAAGATAGAATAACAGGGGTCAGTTTTACCTTCTTTCCTGGGAGGGGGTGCATAGTTCCTGTTCCCACTGGGCCCCCCAGGGAAAATCTCATGATGTATAAGACTCTGTATAGAGTACTCAGAAGGGTTCAGTTCAGCACT
The DNA here is from genome assembly GCF_014898765.1 of Herpailurus yagouaroundi. Taxonomy (NCBI): domain Eukaryota; kingdom Metazoa; phylum Chordata; class Mammalia; order Carnivora; family Felidae; genus Herpailurus; species Herpailurus yagouaroundi. The sequence goes on from NW_024412430.1 coordinate 615,035, forward strand.
AAGGAATGATTAGCCCCAGAATGACCACTACTCTGATTCCACCTTTTCTAAGTTATGTAACCACAATAAGATGTCACTATACAACTATTGAGCAACTAGGGAAAAAAATCTGACCATACCAAATATTGGTGAGGATGTGTAGGAATTGGAACTCTCAGACACCACTGGTGGGAATGTAACATGCTATGCCCATTTGAAAAACAGGCAGTATCTTATAAAGTTAAATGTGCCCCAGCCATCTCACTGCTTGGTACTTGCATAGGAGAAATGAAAAATTATCTTTACAAAGCCTTATACTTAAATGTTTGTAGCAGCTTTATTTACAACAGCCTCAAGCTGGAAACAACCAAGATGTCCATTAATAGGTGAATAAATAAACATATCATAGTATAACCATACAATGCAATACTGGTCAGTGATAAAAAAGAGTGAACTATTGAACACTGAAATGAATGAATCTCAAAATACTATGCTGAATGAAAGAAGTCATACAAAAAAAGAGTGCATACTTGTAAACAATGTGAATGTACTTAATACTAATGAGATATATGCTCAAGAAGGGTTGAAATAATAAATTTTATGTCATGTATATCTTGCAATAAAAAAAGCAAATACTGTGTGATTCTATTTATATACAAATCTAGAAAATCAGCTAATATATAGTGACAGAAAGAAGATCAGTCGTTTCTGGAGGGGCCAGCAAGGAGGGGGAAGGGTTACAAAGGGGGATGAACCAACTGTTGGCTGTGATGGACATGTTCCTTATGTTGACTGTAGTGTGGCTTCATTGGTGTGTGAGTGTATGTCAAAACTTCGAATTGTACACTTTACATGCAATTTACTATATGCCAGTTATAGTTTAGTAAACTTTCCTTTTTTATTTATATTTTTAAAAGTTTATTTATTTTTAGAGAGAGCAAGTGAGTCGGGGGGGCAGAGAGAGAAGGAGAGAGAATCCCAAGCATCCTCTCTGCTGTTAGTGCAGAGCCCGATATGGGACTGAATCCTGTGAACTGTGAAATCATGATCTGAGCTGAAATCAAGCATTGGAGGCTTAATCAACTAACCCATCCAGGCGCCCCAAGTTATTCCTTTTTTTTTTTTTTTTTCAAAATCAAAAATAGTATTACTAATTCTGGTGTCTCTGAAGCACGAAAAAAGAAAGAAAGAAAGAAAGAAAGAAAGAAAGAAAGAAAGAAAGAAAGAAAGAAAGAAGAGAAAAAAGAAAAAAAGAAACCACCCTTCCCACATTTCAGCCCCCAGTGCAGGCCAAGGGGCTGCCCCTGCAGGCAGTGCAGGCCCAGGGGCCAAGACAGTCCTGGCCACGGGCTCGAAAGGGGACCAGCCCATGGGTTTGACTTCTAGGGCCTGGCTGGGAGGCTGCCTGCCTCAGTTTAGGGAGCCCAGGCCCTCGACTAGGGATGAGAGATCAGGGATCAAGGCCGGAGGTCTGGGCCACTTAGATCCGTCCCTTTTTTAAAAGTGACTTCAGCTGCTCACCGGGCCCCCCCCCCCCCCCATTTTTAATCTCAGAGATTTAAAAATGCCAAAAAAATTGGACATTAAGAAGAAGACTTCTTTAGAACTTCTGACTGTGTTCAGAATCCTCTTCTCTATTGAGATAGAGCAGGAGTGTCTATATCATCCACCCAAGAGGAGCTTCAACAAATAATTTGAAAAGCTTGATATGTGACTCCTGCATTTTGAGGGGTGCTGTGGATTGGTTTTTGACTCACATCTGAGACATCTTAAGAGTGAGAGATTGGGTGAATGACCTGGCAGAGCAGAAGACTGAGTGTTATTAAGTAACTGCCCTGCTATAGACTTGGGGTCAAAATAACACATTTTGCCTGAGTCTATCTTGTAGTATATTTATGGCAGTCCTGTAGGGTGATGGGAACCCAACAAAGAGGTTCAGAGGTGCACCGTGGAGACCCAGGGGTTGAAGAAGGAATCTTAACTGGCTAGTCAAACTACTCACCACTTCTCACAACTACAAAGAGTCTCTCTAAAGAATCCTCAACGATCCTCTTCAAAGGAAGAATGAGCTCTCATACCCAAGTTGACTCAGAAAACCAATCCAGCTATTATACTAGCAGAAACATTTTAAATACAGATCAGAGACATTTTTGAGACGTAAGTGACCTAAGTTTATATTAACTGTTTTAAAATGTACCCATGATTTGTTTTAATCAGGTATGGTAAGACATACAGACATGACATACAGATTTTCATAAAGGAAAAAAATTCTTTTTAATGTTTGTTTATTTTTGAGAGAGAGAGTAAGAGAGCATGTGCAGGTGAGGGACAGGGAGAGAGGGGAACAGGGGATCTGAAGCAGGCTCTGCGTTGACAGCAGAGAGCCCAATGTGGGCTCCAACTCATGAAGAGTGAGATCATGGCCTAAGCTGAAGTCATACATTTAACCGACTGAGCCACCCAAGTGCCCCAAAGGAAAAAAATTTTTATATGCACGGATTCCTGGATGCAGGAGGCATGGCATGCCACACAGGACAACAAGAGAAAGCAACAGGGTTGGTTAGGAGGCAGAGGAAGTGGGGGGATAATGTGGGCAAGAGCCTTCATGGTGGTTTCCATGGGAAAGATAAATCAGAGAAAGGTTTGGAGTTAGCTAGTTTGAATAGTTTCAGTGGGCCCTGAGGTGTCTGGTACTGTCTCCTACTTGTCTGGTACCTGACACTGGGGTGATTAGGGGAAGTGGATAGTGGCTTGGGATGTGAGAGCCCCTGAGATCCCAGTAAAGGTGGTGGTTGGGGGTAGGAGCTCTGGATTGGTTGTTTTGCTTTTGAAGAGCATGCTGTTGGGTACATGTTTACTATCCTAGGAATTAGCTAAACGCAGGAGGGATAGTCCCTTCTGGTGTCAGTAAGACCTCAAGATGTCAAAGCTAACAAAGTAAAAAACATGACTAATATACAACTAAGAGTAAGAAGATCAATATATTGTCCATGATTTAGACTAGGCCCAGGAATAGAATGAACCATGGAGCAAGTTTAATGATCAGAAGTACTTTTGGAATTATTAAAAAATACATATTTATGAATTAAGGTTTCTGAAACTTTCTTGTGCATACAAATCACCAGGGATCTTATTAAAATGCAGATTCTTATTCAGTAGGTCTGGGTTAGGACCTAAGAGTCTGCATTTCTCACAAGCTATAGTGCTGCTGTTGTAAGGTAACATAGCAAAGTTATAAGTGGCTGAATGAATAATGGTTAAGAATCTGGGTTAAAATTTGAGTTCTATTGCTTGTTAGTTGGATGATTCTTGGCAAGTTATTTAACATGTGGAAGCCTTATATTCCTTATCACAAAATGGGAGTAATAATAATCTATCACAGAAGATGTTGTGATAGTTGAATGAAGTATTACTTAACAGTGCTTAATGAGAGGCAGTAAAAAATAAGACAAGTGGCAGGGCAGGTGGGATTTCTAAGGAAATTTAGGGTTTCCTAAATTGCAAGTGTGGGATAATTTAAGGAATTCATCCTTGCAAGGATCCCTTTTGCCATCTATCTGACAAGGAGTTACTTGGTTTCTGTATTTCCAGGGAAGGGAAGAATTCACATGGAGGCCACTGCTTTGTTCATTTCAAAAAGTTTTTACTATTTGGAGATAAAATCAGCTCCTACTAGTTCTGTCCCCTGAGGCAACATAAAAGTCTTACCGACCCCCTCTCATTTTTTCTGATATATCCAGAGATTCACATTTAACCAAACCAACTTAGTCATTCATGATACAGTAAGTCCTTGGTTTGCAAGCATAATTCATTCCAGAAACATGCTTGTAATCCAAAGCACTTGTATATCAACATGAATTTCCCCCACAAGAAATAACAGAAACTCAGATGATTTGTTCGACAACCCCAAAATATTCATATAAAAATGATTACAGTACTGTAATACAATACACAATAATAAAGAAAATACAAAATATGAAGAAAAATAAACAAATTAGCCTGCAGTTACTTTTGAAAACCTTCATGGCTGGTGTGAGGGAGATAAGAGAGGATGTTATTATGTAGGACAACTTTCACTATCACGAATGGAATCGCTGCTCTCTATTGGCTCTAAATTGCACTGTATGTTTCCTTAGTGTGTCCACTCAAATGTTTCTGCTTTGTCTGTAGAGCTATGGTGGATGCTAATGATATTTTTCTAGTGTTAAAGTCCTGTGGAAAAAATTATGTTAGATCCATAGGAATGAACATCAGAAAGACTGAAAATCTATTGTTTGTTCTTAAAATCAAAAATCTCTCTGCCACTTATTGGGTAGCTGATCTTTTCTGTCTTATTCTAGTCTAATCTTCAAATTTTGCAGTTCTTGTTTCATAGTCTTCTTTTAAATATTAAATGAGATAATCATATGAGGTACTTTGTGTCTTCCAGAGTACAATATCAAAGTAGAAAACTAAAGAAGTTGACTATGGTCTTGCTGAGGGCTTCTTCTATCTCATTCACTCCCCTTTTGTGGACCACAATATTGAGATACCAGAAAAAGTGCTGAAGAACTTACACCCCCCCCCCACCACTACCACATGTCTCCAAGGATACATGTCTTCCGAGGATGGGGAACGCCATGTTCTACTTAATGTTGTGATCTTTCAAATATTTAGCTTATCAGATTCTGTGGACTTTTTTTTATAGACAAGAACAAAATGGCATATTTTGGGTAAAGTGGGATATCAGAAGAGTTTGAGGAAAGCAGCTGCAGTTGGGAGGGTGATGATAGCTTTTATGGCTACCCCAAATCTCTCTGGGCCTTAGCACTGGTGCTAAAAAAACAGATCCCAAAGTGAAGTATTAATATTTCCCCACATTTTGGAGGCTTTTTCTATTCTTGAAAGACTGATGAAATTACATGGAGGTAATACGTTTTCATTGTTTCCCCTGAACTTAAGCTCTTACACCTTCAACTTGTATGTTATAGATAATGAAGACTATTAGCTTAAATATTACAAAAACTACATGCCATTTAAAGCAAGCACTTGGGCTCAAAACAAGCTCTGTTGCATTTAACATATCTATTCTAGAGACATTTTATTGACCAGACAGCCCAATTAGGTTTGTAAAATAATGTCAAGAAGATCTGCCTTATATGTCCTCTGTTAATAGCCCTTACGACTCCATTAAATTTGCTGTTACACAGGAGTTATTGCTTATGTGGAGAGAACAGGAAATTGGTATATTGCACATAGAAAGCTGTTGCTTTCAAACCTGCCTTCCAGAATACTTAAAGGCATAGCAGCTGTCAATATAGCTCTTTGATAAAGCCATTTTCTTTGGTCAGCCTTTCCTTGCTAGAACTCCAGTAATTGAACAGGGTGTTATTGGGCCCTCTTGGAAATCTGCCTGAATCATTTGGAAAGGAAACACGTTTCAGTACTGACTTCAATAGGAACACAAAGTTTCTACATGAAAGATTTTTGCTTTTAGCTTGCACAGCCATATGGAGACTGAGAGGGTGGCCGATCACTCTCAGAACTGGTAGAGCATTCAAAGGATATCTGTCAACAAAGGCAGTGTGTTTGGGTATGTGAGGTCACCTGAGGTAGCCTTGTTTGGCATCCTGGAGATTGAATCTTTTACCTCTACCCTCTGCTGCAGTCTCCAGAGTGTGGCACATGAAGTATTTGGCCCAAGGTCTTCAGCCTTTTCAACAGACGGTAACTGAATAAGAAGAGAAGCTATGGAAGGTGTGATGCTTTAAGACTCTTTGATGGTAGGTTTCAAAAAAAAACAAAAAACAAAAAACAAAAAACCTACCGAGACTACCTTGCATTAGTTCAGATAAAGCTTGATGTGTTACATAAAGCCTGAAGTCTCTTTGAAATCTTAACATAAGAGAAATTTGTTTCTTGAGCTTGGAAAGCCTCCTTGGTGAGGATGGGATGGCTGCTCCAAGCATGCTGTCAGAACTTAGGCTAAGAAGGCTGTGACATCTTCAATACAAGGCTTTAACTATTGCCTTTGTGGGCACCCAGCTGGCCTATGAGGAAAGAGAGCCAGTGAAGAGTCATGGGGGAGGTTCTTACTGCCAAGCCTAAAGTGGAGAATGTCACTTCCTCTCACATTCTGTTGGTCAGGGCCCAGTCACATGGCCACAGATAAATACAGAGGAAGCTGGGAATATACTTGGCTGTGTGCCCAGGGTGAAAGGAAATGGATATATAAATATTCATTTGGTATTTATTGGTAAATACCAATGGTAATTAGCTGGCCATGTAATGGTAATTGGTAAATAGCTGGCCAGTCTACCACATAGCTTAAGCCAAATGGGTTTATGACAAGAGTATAGAGGTTCTCACAGAATCCTACATCTTCAGGAAAGGACTGGTCCTAGAAATAAGACAGCTCTCTCTCTCTCTTTCTCCCTGTTTATTTTTGTGTCACTGTTTCATCCCACTATTTTTTTAAGCTGCTTCTTTATCCACAAGGCAGGATATGGCTGCTCCATAGCCCTGTTTTCTCACATTATAGTCTTGACTGCATGCATACATTAACTACTTTCCTAGTTTCAATTCCAAATTTATAAGCATGAGAATTTGATTGGCCTCAGCTGCCCTAGTTCAATTCAACTGAGACCAATAGTAAGGGTCCCAAAGTGCAAGCTTGGCTTGCACATTCCCCACCTTCCACTACTGTGATCTGTGGAAGGAGGCAGTTTTCAGAAATGGTTAGTTCTGAGCTGGACCACCAAAACTATCCAAATGTTAAAAGTTGCTCAGGACTTTTTAGCCACAGACTGTGTACTACAGGACGGCAAAAGGTGAGGCTCTTTTGGCTATAGCTCCGGTGTGTCCACTTCTCTCCCTGTCACCCATTTCTTTGTATTTGTCCCTTTGTGACATTTCATACATGCTTACTTAGCAAGTGACACCACCACTTCTATGTCTTGGGACAGAAAGAATCACTTCCGTGTATGTAAATATGTAACAGGTCTAATTTTTATTTAGAGCATTTTTCATTTTTTGTTATGCCAGCTCCTTCAAGCTAATAAAAGTAGTGACCTAAAAATTAAATTAATGAAGCATACAAGAGAATGCAGAAGCTAGGAAGGATTTTTCCTTATCCTGGAGTCCATGGTATTCTATCACTATTATGAAATATTCTGTTTTAAGATTCATCTTATTTTTAAGGTGGAAGAAATATATATCCAGAAATGAATCTGTCTTACTCTGGTTTTCACTGTGATTTCATAAAATGCTTACTGTAGAATGGTGAATCAAGGCCTAGTTTGGCAATTCAATTAATGTCTTTGAGCCTCATCTGTAAAATAAGGATTGTAATACATACTGGGAAGATTAAATGTAATAGTTTATGTTAAAAAGTTTCGTAGAGGGGCGCCTGGGTGGCGCAGTCGGTTAAGCGTCCAACCTCAGCCAGGTCACGATCTCGCGGTCCGTGAGTTCGAGCCCCGCATCGGGCTCTGGGCTGATGGCTCGGAGCCTGGAGCCTGTTTCCGATTCTGTGTCTCCCTCTCTCTCTGCCCCTCCTCCGTTCATGCTCTGTCTCTCTCTGTCCCAAAAATAAATAAAAAACGTTGAAAACAAATTAAAAAAAAAAAAAGTTTCGTAGAGTCTGCCACAAGTTAAACATAGAATTATAATATGACCCAACAATTCTACTCCTAGACATGATACTCCCAAGTAATTGAAAACAGGTGTCCAAACAAAAATTTGTACATGAATGTTCATAGCAAAACTGTTCACAAGAGCTAAAAGATGAAAACAGCACAAATGTCTGCCAAGTGGTAAAGGTAAATAGGTAGATAAGTAAATAAGCTGTGGTATGTCCGTACAATAAAATGTTGTTCATCCATGAAAAGGAATGAAGCCCTAATACATGATGCAAGACGAATGAATCTGAGAGCATGCTAAATGAAAGAAGACAAAACAAAACGTTACATATTGTATGATCTCATTTATATGAAATATTCAGAACAGGCAAATCTATAGGGATGGAAAACAGATTAGAGGTTTTCAGGGGCTGGGGGAAAGTGGAAATGGACAGTGATGGCCTGATGGAAACAGTTAGTGGTGACGACAGTGGTGATGATTGCACAGTATCATAAATGTACTTAATGCTATTGCATTGGACACTTTCCAGTGGGAAAAATGGTAAATTTTATGTTATTTCTACTTTATCACAGTAAAAAAGGGCACCTAAGTCCCCCAACCTCTTTTTAAAAAAAGCTTTGTAAGTACTAAAATGCTATATGAGTTTAGCTCATGAGTTTAACTCATTTGCCTTTTATGAAAGTGGCTGTCTTAGGTAGCAGTAGGCATTTCATTTCTCCCTGGTATTTGGTGGTTTTTTCAAAACACCTCTCAATGACCCAGTTGAGGACCAATTCCAACCTTTGCTCCTCACTCCTACGAAGAAACCATCATCGTTTCTTCAAGAAGGAAGAGAGGTAGAGAGATGCTGCTCCTAAGTTGTCCTCTAAATAATCAATGAGTTTTTGTTCAGCTAGTGGCTACCTAACTTTCTACAAAATAACGTAAAGATTAGGTTGCACACTCAAAAGGAACAAAGCAAGAAAAGGTCCCAAGTTCTGGATTGTGGTGGGGTTTATTAGTGCTTACCCCATTTCTGGTTCTCTCCTTTGTGTGGACTGGGCAGGACTAGACTTCCCAGCTCTCTGGGTGCCTAGGCAGGGTCATATGACTAATTCTACCAAATGACATGGAGACATTTAAGAGACAGTGCGTCATCCCTTACTCTTTCTTCCTCTGCTGCAATGACTCTTCTGCAGGGGACCGTAGGGGAACAGAAAAACCCTGATAGGGTAGGGATACTGATAGGAATGATGTTGACTGATCTTCGAGGTTGAGCAGAAAAGGAAGGGTCTGCCTAAGATCAACCAGGATTCCTAGGGGAAATTGTCTCCAGGATATTCTAGTATCTAGATTACCTATTTCTCCAATCTCCCTAGAACTTCCACCCCTGCTCACATCAGTCAATTTCAGGTGGTACATTACTAGCACCAGCCCTTGGGGATCAAGAGCTGGTCAGCACATAACCCCTGCCATCAGGAAGCACATGGTCCAATGGAAGGGACGAAAAAGGGGAGAGATGATTATAAAACAGTGAGGTGAGTATGGCCACTGAGGTCAATCGAGAGAGCTGTGGAGCACAAAAGTGAACCCTGTAACCTAGTCTGCTGGGCAGGGGGTTAGGGAAAGCTTCCTCAAAGAGGTAGCTACTAACCAGAACTGGGATGCATTGAGCTATGAGGAATTTGGAAGGTAGGTTTTGTTCTCACTCCAGGGATGGTGTCAGAGAAAAGGTGATTTGGGCATTTAGATTTATAAATGGAATTAATTTCTCATTGAACATCATTGTATGTGGTGGAAACTCTAGTCCTGTTGGTAGGATAGTTCCATTAGCAGTGATTCCAAGAGAGAGTAGAGAATGGTGGTTATGAGTTGTATGTGATCAGACAGACCATTTCAATGCTGGCTTAGTCTTTTTTTTTTTTTTAACTGTATGAGTTTGGTAAAATTACTTCTTTATATCTCAACTTTTGTTTGTTCTTTAAATATGAAAATGTGGGTGATAATCTGTTGCTGGTTATGAAGTTTCTACCTCCAAAGCTTGATGGCATTTACAATGATATGGTTAAGTTGCTGATAGCAAGTTGTTTTAAGACCTTTGCTAACATACTGACATAGTGTCACTGGAAAAACACTACCAGTTTCCAAATAACTGACCCAAAAGAAACACAGGGGGATCCAAACTACTAAGGAGGGGGGGCTGAAACTTAATTTTAGCAGTGTTAAATTATTGCTGTCATTTTCTGGTCCCTACTAAAGAGGAAGCTGAAGTCAGATGCTTAACCAACTGAGCCCCCCAGGCACCCCAAGATACTTTTTTAAAAATATATTTATTTATTTATTTTGAGAGAAAGAGAGAGAGAGTGTGTGCATGAGCATGTGAGCAGGGAAGGGTAGAGAGAGAGGGAGAGAGAATTCCCAGTAGGCTCCATGCTCAGCACAGAGCCCGACCTGAGCCAAAACCAAGAGTCAGATATTTAACAAACTGAGCCACCCACATGCCCCCAAGATATGTTTTGTAAATAGGAATATAGTGCTTCTCTTATAGATCTCTTTCCTCATTTACCCTTTTTTTAAAAAAAAAATTTTTTTTAACGTTTATTATTTTTGGGACAGAGAGAGACAGAGCATGAACGGGGGAGGGGCAGAGAGAGAGGGAGACACAGAATTGAAAACAGGCTCCAGGCTCCGAGCCATCAGCCCAGAGCCTGACGCGGGGCTCGAACTCCCGGACCGCGAGATCGTGACCTGGCTGAAGTCGGACGCCCAACCGACTGCGCCACCCAGGCGCCCCTCATTTACCCTATTTTGAAGTTTATAACCAGTTGAGTTGTAACTCTGTGTTTGATCTTTGGCTTGATTAATATGTGCATGCTTCGGAGTTGGTTCTAGATAAGGATTCTGAGCGCACAGTCCTTTCATGAGCCTGTCCTTGGAATTCTCCTCTCTACCCAGCCCTGGTGGGGAGGAAACACTGGGCAGACACCCAGGTACTGCTGAAGAGAAAGCTTAAGAGCAGAAACTGCTGCTTCTAGAACTTAAGTACAGGGACTGACTGTCATTAAATCTCTTTGCCTGTGGGTATAATACAGACTATTGTGCTGCAATGGGCAGCGGGAGGGAGATTCTACTCCTCAGACTCAGGTCTCAAGGAACTTCCAAAGCTGTATAATCAAGCACTTGAATAAGCTCTTAATGAGGCTGTCAATCTGCAGACCACATACCTTGGCAGAAATTGGGACATGCTAAGTGGAAGGAATTAATCAAGATTTGTGAATTGGATGGTGGGTCACTTGCCTTCTAATGTTTGAAAAGGAATGAGGAGCTGAAAGTGAGCATTACTTTGGTGTCAAGGTAAGTGGATATTAAATATGTGACCCTCCCTGACAGCTTCAGGCGGCTTCACAGAGAGTTAAACTTACGGGATGGCATGGTAATTAATGTCAAGAAGCTGTTATAAGTTGACATCGTTCTGAAAAGCACAGAGTCTGAAAGGAGTGAGTATATTTCTGGAAAAGATATTTTTCAGGTTTTAGTGGGCTGAGGTGTTCTTTCCAGGTGGTGCTTTATGATGTCACATTAATCAAGGAGGGTCTTTGCGCATCCGCAAGTGTGAAGACCGTAAATTGTGGGCCTGTTCCCTGCTCTCTGGTAGAGTCCTGGAGATAAGGACACGGGGTGTCTAGTGAATCCTAACGACACAGATGCTCCTTTAGGTTGTTTTTCAAGGTGATGTTTGCAAAATAGATGGCAGAACGTGTGTAATAATCGTCAGTGCTTTAAGTTCTAAAAGGAAAAAACTAATCCAGTCAGTGGCAGAACAAAGTTCTATATATACATTTTTTAATTAACTAAGAAATGAGTAACAGTCTCTATTTAGAACTCTCTAAACTCTACTTTAACTCTTTTGACTCTTCCTGACCTCCTTTGCCTTACCCTTCGGTGACCTCTTAATGAAAAGAAGAAAACCTAGTCTAGTCTCTGCCCTTTGCCTTCTTTAGTGCCCCAATCCATAATTACCCCTATTTTGTTCCTCCCTTTTCTTCATTAAAGCTCTGGTAGATGTTGTAGGCACAGGATCCAGGTCCCATTTTCAGTCAGTATGCACATACTCCCTGCTGCTTCGAGTGGCCATAGTAATGGTTAATACCCTCCAACCTTCTCTGGGGAACTGCCTGCTCTGTAGCCCAGAGGATTCTGGGATTTACATCCTCTTCACCTGATGCTGATGACTGACTGATAATGGGTACAAAGCCTGGCCTCCTTGCCTGAAGTTGGGACAGTGGTGGATCAGGCCATGAGTAGACAATCTGAAAGCACATCCTTTTGTGTTTATTCTGCTTTGCTCAGTCCTTTGTAGGGCCTTCCCAAGAAGCACTTCCTCAGTTACATGCCTGTATCTCTCACCTATTTCTAGGATCTCTACCTAACCAACTCTGGTCCATCTCAGTCTTTCGAGAATATTTACATATGAATAAGGTTATTGCACACACATATCTAAGAGTTCACAGGTTCTCAAAGTCCTATTCATTTTATAAGAAGTCCCTTATCAGCAGCTCTAATCAGTGAAATTTCATTTGCTTAGTAATAGACTTCACATTTTTAGACAGTGTGGGAGACAGTTTTCATGGGAATTGTTACTGATCCTACTTATCTTTTTAGAACAACCTATCATTAAGGCCACAAAATGGTTGATACCATAAATATAAGATTATAAAACTTAAAAAAAATTATTAGAAGATATAAGAGAACGTAGTTATGAGGAATTATCCTTTACAACCCTAGGATGGATCAATGCCTACTATTGTTGTAAAGGTAATCTTGCCAGCAGGTGAATGCTAGGTAGGGTTTCCTATTGGTGTCTTGTAAGCTGCCCTTTGTAAGTCACATGGAACATTGCAGAGTTACTATTGGTTGTTCAGTGGGGAACGGCAGTGCTCACAATAGGAATGAGAAATACGACACATGAAATAAAGAGACATAGTCAAGTGTAGTCTTGTATGTTACAGTCAGTGTTAGAACATGCACTTTTTGCAACACAAACTTACTTGAACCGCATAGCTATGTTCCCAATAAAGAAAGTAGTTTATCATTAAAATGGATGATTGAATGAATGTTCCTCTTTTTTTCCTGTTAGAAGAACACAATTGTTTAAAAAAAAAATGCAAACAATCTAGAAGAATAAAATGTAAAAGTAGAAAACTTCTTTGTCTTTTACTTTATATTTCTACTCTAATATTAAAAGAGACAGGCACCATTTTTACTTAACACTTTATCCTCCCAAATATTTTTTGTACACACAAATATGTAATTAGATGGGTCTATTCTCACATTACCACAAAGGCACAGTTATAGCTTTTCTAAACCTCTATATGTAATTGTATTATAATTTTGTTCTTCAACAAAATTCCTACTTCATTCATCAGTATATCATCTATAGCCTTTTGTGTTGGTGCATGTGGAGCTACCAGTTTATTTTTTAAATAACTACATACAGTATTGTAGATACATTTGGAAGGAGAGTTACTGAATTAGGTTTACTGAACTCTCCAACCATTTGGAAGGAGAGTTACTGACTTAGGTTTCTCTCAAGGTCTTTAGCAATACGAAAGTGGTTACTGGCTAACATAGTTAAAATCTTAGTCATATTTTTAGAAAGTCAGAATAGGAACCAAATCACCAACTAAATGTTTGCTGTGTATTGCGAATCACTAACGTAACTTGTAAATGTTTGCTCTCTATTGCAAATCACTAACTTACATTCAAAGGTTCCTTTTTCTATTAGTCTGCTTTGGGTTTTTTGTTTGTTTATTTTTACAATTATTATTTCAAAGTTGGAAATCAGTATTTACCTGTTCTGTGCTATGTTCTAGGAAATTTGAGAAAGAAGAACTCTAGAGTCAGGCAGACTGACTGTAAATCCTTGTTCTAACTATTTTCAACTATATGATCTTGGAAAATCATTTATACCTTTCAATTTGCCTTCTTTGTAAAATGGAAACAATAATCTTTAGCTCATTGGCTGTTTTCACTATTAAATGAAACACTGTATATAACATCAGTCAGCACAGTATCAAGTTGTAGGTTCTCAATAGAGTTTTAATTATCAAATTTTATATATTAGATTAAAAACATAAAGTTGTTGATATTCAGTCATTTTTTTTTACTTACAAAAAAAGGGCGATTTCAAATGGTTTAACTATATATATATGTGTGTGTGTATATATACACATACACACACATATATATGTAACATATATGTAACATGTGTAACATATATATATATATATACATATACACACACACATATATATGTAACATATATATGTGTTAACACTTCATAGTGACTGCCATCAAAGACTCTTCATTGAGGGGACAGTAAACTTAGATATGTTTTTCAATTGCTATTTTAAGGCTAAATAATCAATATAAGACATGAGGGATTCTAATATAACAATAATAATAATAATAATAATATAATATAATATAGGCTGGAATAATTAGGGATGACTTAATGGAGCTATTAGATCCGATGTTGACTTTGAGAGATGGGTAGGATCAGATGGCTGGAGAAACAATAGAATATTCCAAAAGTTATAGGTTGATTAAACTATCTTTTTCAGGGATAGATGAATGACATAGTAAACATTGAGAACTTAGAATGTTAATGCCAGATAGAACTTGTAAAATATTTAGTTCAACTATTTGATATAACAGATAAGGAAAGAGGCCTATAGAATTTAAATGACTTGCCCAACATCATATAATTGGTCAGCTGCAAAACTGCTGAGAAAAGGGTGATAAGTACCATCATTAGTCACTAGCAAGAAATGGAGATAATTTTAGGGTTTTGAATAAACAGTTATCAACGATTTTTTTTAAGTAAATTTAAAGTTTTATTTATTTTTGAGAGAGGGGCAGAGAGAGAGGGAGACACAGAATCCATGAAGCAGGGTCCAGGCTCTGATCTGTCGGCACAGAGCCTGATGTGGGGCTCGAACCCATGAACCATGAGATCGTGCCCTGAGCCCAAGTCGGATGCTTAAGTGACTGAGCCACCCAGGCACCCCATCAAGGATATTTTTAAAACTTTAAATCAATCTTTTGAGTAATACATGCTGTGATGATTGAGAACAAATAAAACATGTTGATGGAAGTAAAGGATGCAGAGGGAAATGGCAAGCATTTGAACAAAAATTAATATATGCCCAGGGGCTATGCAAACCATTGAATGATAAACACAATAGAGGCTTTATAGAGACCATGTAAATGAAGGAGCAGAGCTGAGAGTAATCAAGGGTGAGCAAGAGGCATATGCAAGGTATAAAACATTCGGGATAGAAGAGGCTGGAAGAGATTACAGAATAAATTTAGAGAATGTACAAAAGCTCAGGCAAATCAAAGGTGGAAAATGAAGGGAAGATTGCACAAGAGGATTGATAATAAGGTGTGTTTCAAGAACATGAAAACAAGATGTCTGTAGAGAAGGCAAGAGTCTCTCACAGGTGGCAAAAGTAATTTATTGAGAGAAGGGGTAGAATTTCTGAACAAGGTAATTAAATGACTCAGTTGTCTTAAGCATTAATGATGTCAGGAGTGGACGTACATCTCTCAGAGGAAAAACTGGGAGAAATCAGGCCTATATTAGCAAAGCTAGAAAGGAAATGGATTGAGGATTTTGGAGACTTATATAAGCTTGAATGAAACATGATTCCTCTAGGGAATCTAACAAGCTTCCTGATACTATGAAGGTTGTTGAACTTGTCAGGACCTCAGTTTTCTTAGCTATAAATTGAAGGGGTTAGACAAGATGAACTTTAAGATGACTTTACTCAGAATGTGGCCCATGAAACAGTAGATCCGTGTTCTATTTGTTACCAGCCTGGAAAAATTAGTACAGATTTTGAGAATGTTTAGGAACTTTTATAGCAATTTGACATTGTGGTAGTAACATCGAAGCATGTGATTTTATGTTTTACAAAGTATTGGTCTACAGTGGATTTGACATTAAAAAAAAAATGGTCCTTCACTGTAGATAGATTGGCAATAATTATTTTAAAACATTTTTCAACTTTAAAAGTTATGCTTACATATTTTCAATGATTCAAACTTCCCTGAGCTATGGAGAAGTCTGATTCATTCTAGTATTAACTTGCTAGGGCTGCCGTAACAAAATATTACAGACTGGGTGGCTTAAACACAGAAATTTATTTTCTCACAGTTCTGGAGGCTGAAAGTCCAAGACCAACGTGTCAGCAGGTTTAGTTTCTCCTGAGGCCTCTTTCCTTGGCTTGCAAATGGCCACCTTCTTGCTGTATCTTCACCTGGGCTTTCCTCTGTATGTATGCTTCCTTAGCGTCTCTCTGTGTGTCTTAATCTTATAAGGACACCAGTCAGATTGTGTTAGGGCTTTCCTTTTAATAGCCTTTTAGCTTAATTACCTCTTTAAAGGCCCTGTCTCCAAATACAGTCACATTGTGAGACTAGGAGTTAGGGCTTCAATGTATGAATTTGGGGGACATAATTCAGCTCATATCAATGCTAAAGCAAACTTCATTTCCAAATCATGATTTTATAACAGCCTAGCGACTGATGGATATTTTGGGGGTTTCTTTGGTTTTTGTTTATTTTTACCTAATGACCACCAATATAAGAATTGGTTATGATATGTTTTCATTTAATTTCAATTTGGGTATATTTTTTCCTCAAACAATGCCCCCATTCCAAATAAATTAACTATGCACAACTGAAAGATAATGATGCATTTGATTTTTTTTCTATCCTCCCATCATATAGCAGTCTATCTATATTTTGTTATCCAAATTCCCTATATGCTGTCATTTTTTTCCTTTTATTTAAATCAATTTTTAGGAATCTCACATTAATCTCATAAGCTAAATTTCTAGAAGAAGATCTACTGGGTCAATGAATAGAGCATTTCTAAGGGTCTTCTTATCTACTACAAATTGCTCTACAATCAGAAGTATAAATTGCCCTCTTCCTGGTAATGTGTGATAATATCTGTTTGGGTTTTTTTTTTGTCTGTATTCTTGCCAGAATCGATGATTATCATTAAACAAATTGGAAAGGTGGAATGTGATACATTATTTTTGTGTATGTATTTCTTATCACAGATAAAAGTCACACCATTTTTCAAGTTTATTGATTACTGTGTTTCTTAGTCTGTGAATTGCCATTCAGTTTAGTATGATGTGCTTTCAAAGAGGACAAAGGACATATTGCCCTATAATAATTTTACCTTGTGGTCAGAAATGGGCGTAAATTCAAAGTACTGTAAAGCTTTATAAACTTGTTTGCATTTTCTTTTTCCTCCCCAACTTTTCCTGGTTTCCATTAATCTACTCTGTTGAATAAC
The DNA here is from genome assembly GCF_014898765.1 of Herpailurus yagouaroundi. Taxonomy (NCBI): domain Eukaryota; kingdom Metazoa; phylum Chordata; class Mammalia; order Carnivora; family Felidae; genus Herpailurus; species Herpailurus yagouaroundi. The sequence goes on from NW_024412430.1 coordinate 631,989, forward strand.
TTCTCTGTGCTTGCCTGTGGAGGTCCAGAATGCAAAGTGTGTTGAGAAATGCATCACAAAGTTCAACACCCAGGCTATTTTCAAGCCAGATCTTAAAGAAAGGAAATCTCTAAATTCATCAGAAAGAATATGAATTAAACTTGAAACTTTTACTTTGTCACATCTTATCTGTACTGTGCAGATATGTCTCTGCATTAACATTTTTGCTCAACAAGAAATAGACATGGAGCCCAGAAACTCTGAAGAACAAGACTGAGATGTGACTTGATTTTCTTTGGCTTCCTACACACTTTGCCTGTGAAGTAATAAATACTTCAGTTTACCTTGCAGTCTATCTTGTGCACGATTTATGTCTGACAGATGGACTGAGACAGACTTTTCTTGTATTGCCAGGCCTTCAAGGGGTGTTCTGGGGGCCTACACATAAACCCTCACCTCCCTGAGAAGCCAGTGCTGAGTTTGTCTGTGTTACACAAAGGACGACTGAATTCCTGAGAACATTTTTCATTACATGAAGAAACCACTTCCTGTCACACAACCAGGAGAACTTTGTGCAAAAGGTAGAGAGGTGAGAGAGAAAAAGTTTGGAAGAACTGAGAGTGGGGGAAAAGAGCATCTGGAGACCAATTGCAAGTAAAGAATTACTTAAGATGGTAAATTTGCAGCTCTCTGGCTGAATTTGGGTTACAAATATTTTTGGACAGTAAGATTTGCATCTTGTTCCATTTTTGGGGGTTGTTACCCACACATAAAATAAATTTTACCATTGTACAGGGACTACAGACACCTGGGTGGCTCAGTCGGTTAGGCCTCTGACTTCAGCACAGGTCATGATGTCACAGTTCATGAGTTAGAGCCCTGCACTGGACTCTGTGCTGACAGCTCAGAGCCTGGAGCCTGCTTGGGATTCTGTATCTCTCTCTTTCTCTCTCAGTCCCTCCCCTGCTCGTGCTCTGTCTCTCTCAAAACTAGGTAAACTTTTAAAAAAATAATAAAAATTTAAAAATTAATATTTACCATTATAATCATTTTCAAGTGCAGTGGTATTAAGTACACTTTTATTGGTGTGCAGTCACCACCACCATGCATCTACACAACTTTTCTCATCATGCAAAACTAAAACTGTGCCCGTAAACAATAACTCCCCATTCCCCCCATCCCCATGTCCTGTGAACCACCATTTTACTTTTTCTCTCTATAATCTGACTAATCTAGGTACCTCGTGTAAATGGAATCATGTTATTCTTCTTTTTGAGATAGTTTATTTCAATTAGCGTAAGGTCCTAAGAGTTCTTCTTCCACGTTGTAGCAGATGTCAGAATATTCTTCCTTTTGAGGCTGAATAATACTCCACTGTAAGGGTATATCACATCCTGCTTATCTACTCATCTTTCAGTGGACACTTAGGTTGCCTCCACATTTTAGCTATTGTGAATAATGCTGCTGTGAATATGGGTGTAAAAATATCTCTTCGAGACCCTGCTTTCGAGGCATTTGGGTATATGAAAGAAGTAGAATAGCCAGGTCTTATTTTTAATATTTGAGAATCCATCATAGTGGTTTCCATTAGCAGCTGCATCATTTTACACTCTCACCAACAGTGTCCAAGGGTTCCATTTTCTCTACATCCTTGCCAACACTTGTTATTGATTGATGATTGATTTTTAAGTAGCCATCCTAATAGTTGTGAGGCAGAATCTCACTGTGGTTTTGATTTGATTCTCCTAACAGTGATTTGAGCATCTTTCTTTTTTTCAAATTTTTGTTTTAATGTTTATTTACTTTTGAGAGAGAGAGAGAGAGAGACAGATTATGAGTAGGGGAGTGGCAGAGAGACAGGGAGACACAGAATCCAAAGCAGGCTCCAGGCTCTGAGCTTTCAGCACAGAGCTCGACGTGGGGCTCGAACTCACAAACCATGAGATCGTGATCTGAGTGAAAATCGAATGCTTAACCAACTGAGCCACCCAGGTACCATGAGCATCTTCTTTATGTGCTTATTGGCCATTTTTATATGTCTTCTCCAGAGAAATATCTATTGAAGTCCTTTGCCCATTTTTGAATTGGGTTGTTTGTTTTTTTCCTTGGTGATTTTTAGGAGTTCTCCTATACATTCTAGTTATTAACCCCTTATCAGATATATGACTTGTAAATAGTTTCTCTCATTCCATGGGTTACTTGTTCACCTTGTTGATAGTGTCCTTTGCACACAATATTGAAATTTTCATGAAATCCAATTTGTCTACTTTTTTCTTTTGTTGCCTGTGCCTTTTCCATCATATCCAGGAAATCATTGCTAAATCCAGTGTTCTGATATTTTTGCCTTATTTTTCTTCTAAGAGTTTTATGGTTTTAGCTGTTATGTTTAGGTCTTTGATCTATTTTGAGTTAATTTTTGTATGTGGTGCTAGGTAAGGGCTAACCTCATTCTTTTGCATGTGGATATGCAGTTTTTCTAGCACCATTTGTTAAAAAGACTGTCTTTTCTCCCACTGAATGGTTTTGACACCCTTGTCAAAAATCATTTGACTGTATATGCAAATGTTTATTTCTGGGCCTAGTTGTAGGCAGTTAGTGATCTTTAAATAATAAACTTCCGTGTGTACCCTCATATATCAAATAAAAGAGCTACTAACAGATTTGTAACCTATCAATTATTAATATTTTTCTATCGGTTGGAGTTGCCTGATATATTTTTCTTTTGCCATGAAAAAAGAAATGATCATTAGGCTTCTTAGTGTTAAAAATGATCAGTTTCTTTAAAAATTCAATATCTTATCCCTCTTTAATTGCAGGACGTTTGCCATATTTTCTGGGATATATGATGCAAAGATATGTTTGACATACTTTTCTGAAGGGGGAAATTTTTTTTTTTAATGAGCTGGAAAATAATTGGTATTTGCAACTTAAGAATAAGTTTCTTTACCATGGTTTGAGAGTCAATGAATTTTTCCAAGTATATGTACTGTAGGAATACTTACATGTGTCATATGTGAGCCAGATGGTCATATGTGTAATTAAAGTAGCACAGGATCATCTGGCTTTGGGGGAAATGCACATGAGTACATTCTCTAAGTAACTGAAGCTTGTACATTTAAATACAGTATTTTTTACATGTAAAGTGTTTATTTTCTCAAGTGTATTACACTTGATTTTAATTTCGGGAACTGAAATATTAAACCACAAGTTTTCCTCATTTTTTGACATTTCAGCATTTTCTTTAAGCATAAAATATTTTATTCCCACGGTAAATAGTCTTATTATTTTTGTTTGGATTCTTAAATTAGAATATTTTACAATTATTTTTCTGACCGCTTCTTTACTCAGCCTCTAAACAACTATTTTTCCTCAGTAAGTATCATCTTACTTCTGATTTATTGCATTTATTCTGCTGTGGGCAAGGTTAGAATTTTATGTAAAATAAAAGTAAGCCCCTTTCTCTGAAAAAAGGTGTGAAGAATTCTTTCAAAATTTTAAAGACTTTGGACTTTAAAGTATGTGTTTTATGAGAGTATATGATTTCCATTACTGTAGTATTGGTTGTATTCAGGATGATCTAGACTAGAACTGCTTTTTGTGCTCAAATTTGGTTTGTCATTAATTAAAATCTCTTTAGTTACCTTTTAGAAGAATTTATCAGTAATCACAGTGTGTACAACCTGTCTAATGATGGAGTTTTGGAATGATGGTGGGGTTCGGAGCCAATGGCCAAAAATTAATTCTTGAAACATCTTTGGTGCAAAAACGTTATTTTATTAAAGCACTGAAACAGGACCCGTGGGTAGAAAGAGCTGCACTGGGGTTGTGAAGAGTGACTGCTTGTATACTGTGGAGTTGGGGGAGGTGAGGTTAAGAGGAAGTTTCTTAAAAGGATTTCCATATGCTAAAGAGGGTTTACAGATTACTGGAGGCCTAGCTATTGTCAAGCTAAGGTTGTTTTTCCCTCTAGCAAAGCATTATCATGAAGATAGTAGGGAATTCCTGGAGATTGGACTAGTGATAAGATTGCCCTTTTCTTGTAATGTTACTAAGATATTTGTAAACTGATGGAGGCTCTATCAGTTTAACCGTTTTGTTTTCTGTCCTTTCCTTTGTTCTTGGGCAGCCAGGAGTGCCTGAGGAATGTCACACATATCCCACCTGGTGGGGTGAGGGGGGCTGCTGTTTGCATCATAGCAGCTTGCCTTGCTCCCTCATCAATATTTTGCCTTTGCCATACAGTCTGCTAAACACTCAATGTGAAGAGAGATGCCCTGTTTCCATATATCAGGTGTCAGGCTGACTTATTTGCCTGAAGGCTTACCCACAAGTTACTGCTCAATCCAGTATTGATAGTTGTACTGTACGGGTGTTGGTAAACTAGTTGTTCATCCCTTTTAGTTATAATTGCCCACATTTCAAAACTTATTCTGTGTATCAGTTCCTTGGAAATTCTGCTTTTAATTCTTTGTAAATGTCTTCTGGGAGGAATAATGCTGCTATTAGCGAATCTTTAGTATTAGTTGCCTGGCTGTGACAGGGCTTCCTCATTGGTTATTTACTCAAAAGAAACATGTCTTTTCTAGTAACCCTCGTATTTGCTATTTTTAATGCCTTTCTTTCCTTTCTGTATATTCAAGTGTCCACCTTATATAATTTTCCTCCAGCCTGAAGTTCTCTTTTTGAAATTGTGGCAAATTTGATCAGATTTATCATTTCCCCCAAAATGCCTTTATTCACCATCCTTTCTGAAAGAAGATTTCATCAGATATAGAGCTTTGGGTTGACAGTTTTTTACTATCTTTCAGCATTTTAAAGATGCGATTCCATTGTGGTCTGATTTCTATTGTATCTGATGAGAAGACAGGTAATCCATATCCTTGTCACCTATATAGTGTGTGTCATTTTTCTGATTGCCTTCAGGATTTTCTTCTTTACCTTCAGTTTTCAGCAGTTTGACTAAGATGTGTGGAGGAAAGGGTTAACTCAGCAGGCCTAGGCTACTCAATCCCTACACATTCCCAAGGAAGGCCCATCTTCAAGACTGACCTTTGGCTGGTTTCTGGGAGATAAACTCTGAGACCTCGTAATAATCTGCCTGATAAGAATGTTTTGGTATGCCTGAGGGAGGCCTTGAGCCACATGATACCAGTTTGATCTAGTAGTTTATGTTAACAATATGATTTGTGGTGAATGCCTGTTTTTGTTCTGGGAGGCTAGAATTTGGATAGTTGAGATCAGTTATGCAGACACTGCTTGCCGACATGAATGACCCCCAATAAAAACCCCAGACACCAAGGTTCAGGTGAGTTTCCCTGATTGGGAACACTGTACATGTGTTGTCATACATCATTACTAGGAGTCTAAGTTGTGTCTGTGTTAGCTCCATTGTCAACACAAGATACTTTCACTGGAATTACTGCAGAGCATGAATATGACAAAATTTCTGAGTCTGTGACTCTGTGACTCAGCAAATCATTGAGGCAGAGGCGGTCTGGAGGACTTGGAACACAATTGGCATCTGAAGTGAGATTTGCTAGAATATCTCTGACTCACCAAAACATAGAAAAAGCATTGTTTGCAAAAAAGAAAAATGACAAGCTCTTGATGGTTAGATGGCTACCAAGTCACCCATAGTATTGCTGCACTGCAATCAAGTACTGGAGGCAAAAGTTGCCATTGAAATTTAGAAGTGATCAACCCAACTACTGAGCAGTTGGCTCACTGTATCCTTAAGAAAATGCAAAATAATGAGAAACAAGATAAGCATTCAGTCCCTTGATTATTTTTCATCTTGATGATGATGATGATTTTATAACCAAGATGAAATTAAGGGAGTGTATTAGGGAGGATTATAGCACTGTGCTAAGATTAGATTTTGGATGGTCTAAACTATGGCCAGTGGCCTCAGGGCCACTAGCAAGGGAGAAAAATGTACTGCCACAACAGATAACTTCCCTATGCCTTTGGTCACCAAGCAAGTAGATAGTCTTGGAGTTAGGCAATTTGGAGAAACTAACAAACTATTGAAACCAGGGAACATAGTGTGAAAGAGTTGTCTCATTTCGTGCATCAATATGACAGTTTTCTGCAGAACCTTTAAAAAGATGAATTGTGAGAGGGACTAAGCTAGGAGCAGTCCCCTTTGTTTTGAATGCTGCAGAATAGAGGAGCAAGTTCAGGTAGACGCAGATCCCCCTGCTTACTATTGAATAATCACAGGTGGTTATACAAGCATATTCCACAGTTGAGAATATTGCTAGCTCCTTGTCATAAAACTGCCTGAATAAAGATTGTATTTGAATGGGGGTCTGGACAGCATCAGGCTATGTCTGAGTTGCAAAAACCAGTAGCTTAATCAATGCCTTCGAGTTTTTATGATCCAGACTCAGAAGTCGTTTTGAAGTACCTGCAAGTCCCACTTAACACAGATTGAGCCTTTGGCAAAACCCATGAGTGCCTCCCAGTAGGGACACTGGGATTTGGATCAGAAGGTTTACAGACATTTTTGTAAGATACATGTTGTTTGAGAGACAGTTGCTGACTTTGATTGATACTGCCTCCATGTCCAGATGATGTAAGATCACCTTCAAACCTCAAATGTCCATAGTGCCTTGGTCATTTTCAAAGATACAGTCTAATAAGGAAGGCAAGAGAATGATATGGTCTCTTAGCATAACTGTACCAGATACTCAAAATGCTGAATCTGTATTGTTGCCAAGATTACCTTTGCTTTTGAAATTTGATGAGATGGGATGGAAGCCTGCAAACCTGAGTGACATTGCCCTGGGAAGCATTCTGGTCTTACAGTATGATGCTGAAATAGACCAATTTTTGATGGTTGAGAGGAATTCTAGTAATGTGCCAGTACCTTTGGACTCCCATTTTCCAGTTACAAAGAATACCATTTGGGAGGAAATTTCCAGGAACTACTACTAGCCAGATCATCAGATCACGTCATATACAACTGCTAGGAGATTAATCATGGTGTAACTATAAACCTTGATGACCACATGCATAGAAAGACCTATGGTTATAATGGACAAAATGTGGCAGCTGCATTCTCAGCATGCCACAGTGTGCTGTGAACAAATGCATAACACTCTTATTTTTGTGGATTGAAACCTATTAAACAGTATAGGGAAAGATAATGGATTTATCATGAGAATAAAGTAGTAGGCTTTATATATTTGGGGAACAGTCTGGGGAACAGTCCACAGTGAGACAAAAAAGGCTCTGGGAAGCCTTGTGGCATATTCAGACTAAGTAAGTCTTGGGGTGACTGCCACTTATCTAACACTACTATGGAGAACACACTATTTTGGGCTATGCTAAATGTAGCCTAACTGCAGTCAGGCCACTCTGTATCAGTGGCAACAATATACATGATGGATTAAACATTGGCCCCACAGAAACTAATACCTGGATAAAATGCATAATTATGAAATGCCAAATTTATATTAATACCAAAGCTAATTTTCTTTTGTGTGGTATTTGAGGGTCAACATGATAGTTTTCCAACAATATGCCTACAATATTCCTACTCCTTGGACTTCAGTCATGCCATCACACACATATACTACATCAATTTCTTTTTCTCGTGCTGTTTCCTAAGCCTGAAATATTTTCCCTTACTTTACTTTATATAAACCAAACTCATCTTTCTAGGCTCAATCCAATGGCAGTGTTTATAGATTCTTTCCTACTAAAATTAGTATTTGAGAACTTGGACACTGGGGTTTTATTGTCTGAGTTCAAATTCTGTGTTTGCCATCTATTCTATTTGTGATTTTGAGCAAGTTACCCTCTCTGGGTCTCAATTTTCTTGTGAGAAAAAAAGAGACATTAATAGCATCCGTCTCATAGAATATATTTGAAGATTAAATGTGATAATACATATGAGGCACTTCAAATGCCTAGCCAAGGAAACACTGAGTAAAAGTTAGCTATTCAGTCTCTAAGTCAGAGTAATAATTGGTTTCTCTGTATATTCATATTGGTTTCCTCTATTTCTGTCATAGGGCTTATTATATTCTGCTTTATGTTAAAGTGATATTATGCCATAAGTTCCTTGTAGTTGAGTGTAATTTATCCCCTTGTGTTCTCCCAGTAGCTAACATACTGCTTTAAACATAGGTGATATTTATGAATGCTTTTTTAAAAAGAAAATAGTAAATAAAAATTAGAGGTGACACTACGGATAACATGTTGATTTTAACTAAATTTTTACAACTAGCTTGGGATCATAATCTTAGCAAAAGGAAACAAAGGAGCAATTAGAGAAAATTTCAGTCCTTCCTCCTTTCAATGTCTCAACAACTTTGGCCTGAGGTATATAGTTCTGTATGTTTATAGCAAATTGTAAACTCAGCAGTAGAAACTGGATCTTGAGTTGCTACTCTTGAGTTTCTGTTAAAAATACCTGAGTTTAGACATGTGGTTTTCCCATTAGGTATGGCCAACACTTGCTATCATAATTTTCCCTGCATTAAAACATATACATTAAGACTGGTGCTTCTGGCATGAAGGAATACCAGGGATAGTATTTACCATCCTACCTTAAATGACTAGGAAACAGGAAAACTATATGAAAAGCAATTTCTGGACTTTGGAAAATAAGCAACATAGAGAAGTGATACCAGAGGAAAATAAAACAAATGGAGTGAGCCATATGACTCCCCCAGTTTAGTATCTAGTGAGACCTTTTAGTCCATAGTGCTGGAGAACAGAAGCTCAACATAACCTAACAGCTTTGCTGGCTAAAGATGGAGAATTTGGAGATTGTTGAAGGCAAGTTAGCTATAACTTGAGGGTGCTATACAGGAGATGCAGAGAGGCTCTGCAAAGTGATTCCCTAGAGTATCTGGCTAAGTATTGATCTATGCATGCAGGGGATTAACTGCCCAAGGTTAGGGGAAAAACTAGATAGAAGTTTGGGGGAGAAAGCCAGAGCTCACACAGGCTGGAAATAAGTTTTCATTCTAAGGAGTCAGAATTAAGGAAACCTTGTGCTACAGTTTATCACGTAGAGTCCTGAGGGTATTTTCTCAGTGGTGGGACCAAATTAGCCATAGACTAAAAGCTGATGTAAAAAGCTTAAAGGAACTTTAAAAATGATCAATATGATTCCCAGTACCTAACAGAATCCCAGAACAAATACCAATAATACTTAAATGAATACAACAAAATCTAGTTGTATTTAGGCTATTCCCAGCACAACCAATCAACATAAAACACAATGCCAATCATTCAGTAACAAATTATGAGACATTCAAAGAAGCAAGAAAATATTATGAATACTCTGGGCGGGGGGGGGGGGGTTCCCAGAATTGACAGAGATGATACATTTGATAGCTAAAAACTTAAAAATATTTATCATAAATATAATCCATATATTTAAAGCATAGAGAAAAACCTTATGTGGATAAGGAGAGAAATGGAAGAGTATAAAAGGTACAAATGAAATTTCCAGAGATTGAAAAATTGAACACCCAAAACAAAATATACACTGAAGGGATTAACAAAGATTAGGGACACTATAGGAGAAAGAGTAGTAAATTTGAAAATAACAAAAGAAACAACCAAAGAGAGATAAAAGAGATTGAGAGAAGAATGAGGGCATTAGGAAGTTGTGGTACCATATAAAGGGTCCTTATTTTATGTTTGATAAGATTATCAGAAAGAGTGGAGAGAGAAGACGTGACAGAAAGACCATTTGAAAAAATAATGGCCAAGATTTATCCAATTTTTTTGAAAACTGTATACTCACAATTCTAGTAATCTCACTGAGAGCTAAACAGACAAAACATGAATCAAGCCATGCCAAGGCACATCACACTTAAGTTTATGTAAACCAATGATAAAGAAGAAAAAATTTTTAAAGCAGCCAGAGAGACAAGGCATAGTAAGTACAGATGAGCAACGATAAAAATGATATCAGATTTTAAGTAATTGTGCATGCCAGAAGACAATGGAACAGCATCTTTATGTATTTATTTTTTAAATTTTCTTAAAGGTTATTTATTTATTTTTAGAGAGAGAGACAGAGCATGAGTGAGGGAGGGGAAGAGAAGGAGGGAGAGAGAGAATCCCAAGCAGGCTCTGCGCTGTCAGTGCAGGGCTCCATGCGGTGCTTGAATTCACGAATGGCAAGATCATGATGTTAGTTGAAACCACAAGTTGAATGCTTAATCAACTAAGCCACCCAGGTGCCTGCATTTTTGAAATACTGAAAGAAAAACATGTAGATAAGAACTCTATATCCAGCAAAACTAGCTTTGAAAAATTAAGTAAAATAAAGACTTCTCCAGACTAACAGTAGCTGAGAGGATCCATTGCCAGCAGATATGCACAGGAGAAGACATTGACAAGAGTTCTTCAGACATAAAAGAAAATGATACTATATGGAAATATGAATCCATATAGAAGAATGAAGGGCACTTGAAATAGTAGATGTGAGTAGATAAAAGCCTTAAAAAAAATAAGAGTAGGAGCATCCTGGGTGACTCGGCTGGGCGACTGGCTCTTGACTTCAGCTCGGGTCATGATCTCGCAGTTCTTGGGATCGAGCCCTGCATCTGGCTCCATGCTGACAGCACAGAGCCTGCTTGGGATTCTGTTCTCTCTCTCCCTATATATCTGCCCCTCTCCCCCTCGCACATGTTCTTGCTCTAAGAATAAATAAATAAACTTAAAAAAAATAAAAATAAGAGAAAATATTTGTGACCTTGTGTTTTAGGCAAAGATGTTGTAAATTGAACTTAAGAAGTATGAATGGTAAAAGAAAAATGGGTGAATTAAACTTCATCAAAATCATAAAATTTTGCCCTTCAACATATTCTTACAGGAGCATTATGTCAAGGCTTTGGTTCAGAGAAAATATTTGCAAAATATATGATATATCCAGAATATGTATTTGGTATAACGCACAACTCCGTAATAAAAAGATAGCTCGCTGAAGACATAATTGGATAAAACTTTGTGTGGACATTTCAGAGATAGCCAATAAGCTTATAAAAAGATGCTCAACATCATGAATTATTAAGAAAATGCAAATAAAAACCACCATGAGATACTTCCGTCTACCCACCAGAATGGTTTTAATCCAAAAGACTGACAATGAGAAGTGGTGGTGGGGAGGTGTTAACAAGCTCATACATGGCTGGTGGAAATGAGAAATGTTACACTTGTATTGAAAAATAGTATGGCAGCTTCTTATAAAGTTCATCATACACTTATTATATGACCTAGCAGTTATATTCCTAGAATTTTGCCCAAAATACATAAAATTGTATATCCCTTCAGAAACTAATACAAAAATGTTCGTAGAAGCTTTATTCATATAGTTTCAAAGTGGGAATACATCAAATCTCCATCAACAGGCAAATGGATCAACAAATTGTGTATAATCGAATATTGATGCTACTCATTAATAAGGAATAGACTAAGGCATACAATGTGGATGCAGCTCTTGCCAAGTGAAAGAGGCCAGACATAAAGGAATATGTTCTGTATGAATCCATTTATATGAGCTTCTTAAAAGGGCAGAGCTATAGTGATAGAAATCAGATGTATTTCCTACAAAGTGGCATAGGGTGGGTAGAGCAAAGAAATGTTCCGTATCATACTATGGTGGTGTTATAGAGTTGTCAAAACCCATTGAATTGTATATTTTAAATTGCTGAATTTTACTGTATAAATAATGTCTCAATAAAACTGACAAAAAAATCAGCCACCCATACTGGGGTAATTTTTACAGGAAGCAAAAAATAATCTTTTAGTTATTTTACCTTTCTTACTTTGCACTGACATTAATGCTGTTATTACATCTTATTCATCATGTTTCATTGAAATCTAACATTCACCAAAAGTAAAGAGGAGCCTATTAATAAACAGAAATGCTCTTTGGGAGGATGGCGTAAGCTTCTGTGGGTAGAATGAAGTGACAGGAAAAGTAAATAATAATCAGTCATAATCTAATTAATTGCTAAGTGGTAGAACGCAATGTAAAAAGCTCCCTGGAGATGAGGATGGTCCTTTGGCTTGAAAGTGCTTTAATGCCTCTTGAATCCAGGTGTGGAAAGAAAAAAGAAGAAAAAACTCCATCAGCAAAGCTGTCAGACACTTTGGGTCTTTGGCTTTCAGAGAGAAAGGTCACTCTGCTGCCTTTTCCAAAATGCTAACAGTAATCTTTCTCAGGCAGCGGTGGTAGTTCCATTATCAGCTGAGCAAGCCCTGTTGGTGGTGATGGAGAAGGTTTCCACCTTCGGATTTCTACCAAAATTGTGCATAACATCTTCGGGTTTGCAATCTCCTGCTCATGACAAGAATTCAACAAGACTTAGGCAGAAGCCCAGAAAGGGCTTCATGGGACACGCATGCCTTCTCACTGCACTCTGCTGGAGAATGTTCTGCTTAGTAAGCCAGGCTGTTAAAGGCACAAAGAACTTTGAAACCAGGAATACGCTCGACATAGCCTAAAATACAACTCAGTTTTGTGGCAATCTGCCAGAAGTCCAGTGTGAGTGGATGATGACATTTCCACCTGAAAGCGAAAATGAGGAGGTAAGTTGAAAGTCTGTTTTAACAGAAATGTGAAAAATTGGCATGGTAACTGTCAGTTGATAATGGATTTCACCTCCAAGTTATGGGCTCATATTGTATAGAGTGTGAACCAATCAGGTCCATGGGTGTGTGGCTCAAAAGGGCCCATGCTTCATTTAATGATGTGCGGTTACCATCTTAAAATTATTGATAATTTTATCCTTGAACTTGTGTTTGATTATTGAAACCCAGTGGGACAGTGGAACACGTGTGATGTGTGCAGTACATATATCTGCCGTTTGTTGCTGCCCTATTCATGTACAACATACACAGTGCCCCATGAGTACAGAACTCCAGTGGCCCCTCCATGGACAGTCCCTAGAGGCTGTGCTTTTTATTTGATCTAGAACTTGCTTCAAAAATGTATCAAGAAGATAACGGCATTGTAAAAAACAGGAACAACCAAGGAATTTTATATACTTGTTTATTTGTATTCCCTTCAACCACTTCTGCTGAAAATGGTGACAGAGGAGGAAAAAGGAAAGGTAGGGCAACTCAGTTATTTTTTTTGCTTTTTAGTTCTGCATTATTCATCAGTGAGCTGAAGGTAGAGAGTGTTGGTAGAATCTGTACATATTTCAAAAAGTGAAATGAAAACAGTGGACTTCAGTTCATTGTTTCTACTCTTTTGGTAAAAATGAAATATGCATATATGATTTACAAAACACAGATGTATAATTTCGGGGATTCTGCCTATGAGCTAAATGGCCTTTTATTTGCATTTAATTTTTTTTTTTGACGTTAATTTATTTTTGAGACAGAGAGAGACAGAGCATGAACAGGGGAGGGGCAGAGAGAGAGGGAGACACAGAATCCGAAACGGGCTCCAGGCTCTGAGCTGTCAGCACAGAGCCCGACGCGGGGCTCGAACTCATGGACCGTGAGATCATGACCTGAGCCGAAGTCGGACGCTTAACCGACTAAGCCACCCAGATGCCCCGCTTTTATTTGCATTTAAAACTAGCATTGTGCAATATGAAGATAAATGGTAAAAGTCATTCTAATTATTAAAACTTGTAATTTTTCTTAGAATTATATTAAATAGCAAATTAAAAAAACCCACAATGATGAATAGCAAAAGAGGTTGCAAAAGAAAGGAAAAGGCTTTATTAACGCAGTAACTTTAACAGCACTTTCTTCCCACTTTTTTGTGAAAGGGGCCCTGTATTTTCATTTTGAACCGAGCCCTGCAAACTGTGTAGTCAGGGCCCTGCTATCCACACTGGGTTATCTCCCAAGTGCTATTTTGCATGTCAAATATTGGCTGTGGAAGGCAGCCACTGACTTTTTAATTTTGGGTCTTAATGACTCAGGCTTCTGACATGGGTTGAGTGATCAAATAGACTTTCTCTATTTTAGGTACGGCTGCGTTCTTTGATTTAATACATCACAGAATCCATTGGACAATTATGAAATAGCTATGTGTCACTTACTCATTATGAAAACTTTATAACTTAGTTGTGGGAACAGATATTTACATAGCAAACTGATATGTACCATCGAAACTAGGCATGAAAACACACAAGTAAGGGTGATATAATTGCACCTGGCTGGACAGTAGGGGTTGACAAATTTGACTTTACTGAGCTGGTATTGTTAAAGCACAGTTGATGAGGGAAGGTTTAAAAAAAAATTTTTTTTTTAATGTTTATTTATTTTTGAGAGAGAGCCAGAGAGACAGTGAGAGAGAAAGATAGAGTGTAAGTGAACACTGAAAAAACTGTTTTATTTTTAAAATAACCTGGAATAGATTGCCTTTTCTACTTCTCTCATCAGTGAGAGAGGATGTATAAAAATTGTGGTGTTGATAGTGAGGAGCAAATATATCACACATGAGTTCTGGAGAGATTCACCTAGGACATGGATCCATGAATAGCACTGACAACAAAATGATGGGATTATGGTTACGACTTGCGATCCACTTAACACTGGAGATGCTTGTGAAATTTGATATGATGGACATTCCAGTGTATTAACTGGGAGCAGTATCCTATAGGAATCAAAGAATACATCTGAAATTTCTTTAGATCTATTGTAAAGATGTTTCTGGTAAGTGTACCACTTTCTTGACCCTGTGTTGTGCGGGCAGGAATGTCATAGAGATGACTGCTAGCGTTTGACTCAATAAGAAAGATAGGTACTGGTCATGCAGAGCAGAATAATTTTTAAAAAATGTTTATTTGTTTATTTATTTTGGGGGGGGGGAGGGGCAGAGAAATAGGGAGAGAGAGAGTCCTTAGCAGGCTCCATGCTAACAGTGGGGAGCCTGACAAGGGGCTTGATCCCATGACCACAAGAGATCATGACCTGCGCCTAAATCAAGAGCCAGATGCTTAACCAGCTGAGCCACCCAGGTGCCCTTAGAGCAATGTAATTTTATATTGTGTCCACCTCTCTATTCCCTATGGTAACAGCAAAGTGTGAGAGTCAAAGAAGGAATTATGGGAAGTGAGGTGGAGGAAGCTCTCAGGAATGTGGTGTGGCTGAGGGGCTGTAGTGCAGGCAGCCATTGAAGGCTCTCATTGTCCACCCCTCTCCCTCCACTCATTCTAATGTCTATGGGCCCAGCCTTCCCTTCTCACCTAAGAAAGTACTGGTCACAGAACAGGAATCAATGCTCACAACGGAAGAAAGGAAATGAAAGTCTGCCTGGAGATGTGGTGGCTAAAGGTTACAGTTAAACCATGTTTACCTATAAACCTATCCATGTTGGAGGCCAAGGCACGTGCTTTGAGAGATTGTTTTCCTCCAGAGATAAATGTCTTGTAGACACTCACTCCCATCCTGACACTCTCTAAAGAGGCTTTTATAAATGATGTTCTCTCACTTCCCTTTGTTTGGCTTTTAGCAGCAGGAAGCCAAGAAAAGGTCCAACTCTGGTTTTGAGGGCCCTGGGGAAGAGTTGTAGAAATAACACCTGCAGGTGTGGAAGGCTGTTCGGTGACCCCTGGTGTGCAGAAGGCCATGAAGAAATTATGAGATTATAGGATCGAGAGAGTGACAGCAGCTGCCTTTCAACAGCTTTCTCCTGTTGCCTTGAGAATAATTCAACTCTAGCAGACTCACTTCGGGTCTGGGAAACAGTGCAAAGTGAAGAAAGGGCTAGAAATGATCGTTGTCCACCTTAGGGAGAGAAGAGCTATTTGAGCTTGCCCCAGGATGTTGAGACGTGGAATGGCTGAGCAAGTCATGTTAGGAAAGCAGCAGAACATGCTTTTCTACTTTGTATTTTCCTAGGAGGAAAAAAAAATGAATCTGCCTAAACATTGAGAACACCTTTGATAATTTACAGGAGCCTTAGTAAAGCCAGGAAAGCTAGTCAGCCAAACTAAACACCTCCAAGTTTTAACAGTGACCAGAGAATACAATGAAGAAATAATAAATGAAGATTAATGGCTTCTTTAAAAAGGATTTAAGCAACTTTCAGCTTTAAATTGTGTTAGTGTAACAGTTCCTTGTGCAGCCTGTTTTAACTATCTGCTGAACTGCCAATGAAGACAGAGAGAAAGAAAGACCCAAACTGGAAAGTTCAACTGAATTCTATAATCTTGGCAATTGTGATTGTTGGAGGTGTATTTAAAAGTGTACTTAATACAGTCCTTTTCCAGCTTTATTGGGATATAATTGACATTAACATTGTGTGAACTTAAGGTATACAACTTGATGGTTTGGTACACATATATGTTGTGAAATGATTATCACAGTAAGTTTAGTGAACATGATCTATCACCTCACATAATTACCAATTTTATTGTTATTGTGAGGACGTTTAAGATCTCCTGTCTTAGCAACTTTGTTCACTGTTTGATGGGAATGTAAACTGGTGCAGCCAGTATGGAAGACAGTATGGAGGTTCCTCAAATTAAAAACAGAACAGGGGCACCTGGGTGGCTTAGTAGGTCACACATCTCGCTTCGGCTCAGGTCATGATCTCGCGGTTCATGGGTTCAAGCCCCACATCGGGCTCTGTACTAACAGCTCAGAGCCTGGAACCTGCTTTAGATTCTCTCTCTCTCTCTCTCTCTCTCTCTCTCTCTCTCTGCCCCTGCCCCACTCGCACTCTATCTCTTTCTCTCTCAAAAATAAACATTAAAAAGAATATTAAAAAATTTAAAAACAGAACAACCATATGGTCCAGCAATTCCACTCCTGGTATCTATTATCAAAAAGATAGGAGATAACTGCTCTGCTGGCTGTTGGTTTCTTTAGTGATGAAAGCTGTTGGTGTTGTCTGTAGAGCAGGGCACTGGGAACCATAGTTGTTCCTGGTGTGTGGTTGATACTGGTAGCTCTTGTTCTTCTTCCTTGTTCCTAGTCATCTCTATACATCTCAGTGTTACTGGGCTCCAGGTGGGGTGAAACTGAAGTGAGTCCTTCTTGCAGTGTCTTGAAAGGCTTGGGAAGCTGGTGGCTCACCCAGCTCCCTTTCTCAGTGAGGGGAACTCTTTCTAGCTTGGGTTCCCTCTTGGTGTTGAGTGGAACTGGCCTGGGGGATAGGATGGTGCAGGCAAATGAAGTTGTCTTCCCTTCTTTTGTTTGGATATTCTTAGGTTTATTTCATTGTGTTGCTGAAGTTTCTTAAGTGGACTCCTGAGCTATTTTATCCACAGATAGCTGGCTAATTGTTGGTATTTGGTAGGGCCTGTGGAGGCTGGGGTCTCCTACTTCACCAGCTTGGTGGTGTTCCTTGCTTGGTGAACTTCTCAAGAGCCTAACCCTCTGAGAGTAGATTCTTTCATCTATCACTGACTGGTCTAGGTTCAGAAATGCCAAGTCCTCACCATCCAAATACATGCAGAGGCCAACATAACAATTTAAGGTTGCTGCTGTTTTAAGTAACTAGTGTTTTGTTATTCTTCCCCCCCCCCCCAACCCCCATCTCCTATCAAGAGCCTTTCTCCTACACCACTTTAGGGACCACACTCTGAAAAAAATTCCACACAGGGCCAATTAGCAGGAGGGAAGAAGAAGGGAATAAATGACTCAGGATATAAAATTGCATCCTGGGAAGGGTAGCTCAGTGGGTGCCGTCATAGGGAATGTGGTGAGGAGGATCCGTGGTAGCATTTCATATGTTTATAATGTCAGAGGGATAGGTTGGGGGAGTTTAAGATCCCATTAGTTTACAAGAGTCACAGTTGGGAGAAGGAGTATCATTGAAGCATATAGATTTGGTATGTACTGCTTCACATGTTATATTTGATACCTTCCTCTTCCTGGGGAGTGGTATTTAGAACACTGAGTGGGCTCTAGCCTTGCTTATTGATCCCAGATCCTTTTAGTGGACAGAGCTAGGAAGAAATGTGTGTGTGAATATGTGCATGTGTACATACACATGCATGCATATATAAGGTATCATGAGCTTATACTGATATATCAGCTATAATCCTACAAGGTTACTTGTTGCCTCCTCTTACTCCTTATTGGTATCTCTTTTATGAGAAATGGGATTCTTAACAACATCAATGTATTTATTCATTTGTTCAATCCTACAATATAGCTAAAATAACTTCAGAAATTTTAAACCATAACACTAAAAAACCCCTACTAATAATAGTTTACTATATATTTTCAGTGTTTATTTTCTTTAGACTAAGAGTATGTAGTCAAATTACAGTGTTCAAAAATACTTGGGTAGATTCTTTTCTCCACCTCATTTGAAGTATAGATGTGTTTGTTTCTCTTTGCATTCAATTTTAGAGTTCCTTCTATTCTTATTCATTTAAATTCATTGTTTTTCATATGTAGATCATTAATATAATTCCAAATGTTAAAAATATACACTGCTTTCCTTATTCTTCCTACCCAGCCTCCCTTCCGCATGTACATAGGTAATCAAGTTCATTAGTTTCTGATTTAGACTTGAAGTGTTTCTATATGCAAAAATGAGCAAATGCACAAATGGTTTCTATCCAAAATGTGGCATACTATATATAGTCTTTGGCATTTTTTTTTTTTTTTTTCACTTAACTATATGTCCTGGAGGTTATTTCACATCCACTGGAGCAGATCTGCCTCCAAAAGGTAGAGTCAATGTCAATTGAATATATAAAAAAAAAAAAAAAAAAATCAAGAGCTACAAATAACAATATTCTAAAGTCACAATCTTCAAGCTTAAAATTAAGGGAGACATAAATACATAAGTGGGGCCACCACAGTGTGTTTTAAAAGAAACAAATTCTTTTTATTTTTTTTATTTTTTTTTAACGTTTATTTATTTTTGAGACAGAGAGAGACAGAGCATGAACGGGGGAGGGTCAGAGAGGGAGACACAGAATCCGAAACGGGCTCCAGGCTCTGAGCGGTCAGCACAG
Organism: Herpailurus yagouaroundi; assembly: GCF_014898765.1. Classification (NCBI taxonomy): domain Eukaryota; kingdom Metazoa; phylum Chordata; class Mammalia; order Carnivora; family Felidae; genus Herpailurus; species Herpailurus yagouaroundi. Next base: position 650,885 of record NW_024412430.1, read on the forward strand.
AGCCCGACGCGGGGCTTGAAATCACAGACCGTGAGATCATGACCTGAGCCGAAGTCGGATGCTTAACCCACCCAGGCGCCCCAGAAACAAATTCTTTAAGAATGATCAATACAAAGGCTTATGTTGATAAAGCTTATACAGTTTAAAGAAAAAGGAAGAATCATGTTGTTATCCAGGCAGATGAGAAAAAGTCATCTTTACAAGAAGAAAATAAGGCTGGCTCAGCATCTTTCAGTGCCAGAAGGCAATAAAGCAAGGTCTATAGAGGGGAAGGGGAAATGTGGGACCAAAGATGATTATACCCAGAATTTCAAATGTGCAAGAACTCAAGGATTACCGCATACATGAAATGCCTTTGAACCTATTACCTAACAAAATCAAGTCAACCAAGAGAGTAATAAAAACAAGGAACATGGGAATGTGGAAGGCATTATATGAAGAGACTGAGAGTGATTATCAAACCTATTTAAATGTAGAACTGAAGCTAAACAAGTTTGGAATTTTTGTTATTCAATAAAGTTTAAATGTTACAAATGTGGAAAGAAATCTGTATCACATACAATGTAGGGTTAATAGAATTATTGCTCTCACTACAAAAGTCCCAATGTTATATATATATTTTTTAATCTTAAAAAAGTGAGTCAATTGATTCTGATTCCCTTTTTTTTTTTTTTAATTTTTTTACTGTTTATGTTTGAGAGAGAGAGACACACACACAGAGTGTGAGCAGGGGAGGGCCAGAGAGAGGGAGCACAGAATCTGAAGCAGGCTTCTGGCTCTGAGCTGTCAGCACAGAGCCTGACATGGGGCTTGAACTCACAGACCATGAGATCATGACCTGAGCTAAAGTCGGATACTTAACCAACAGAGCCACCCAAGTGCCCCAATTCTAACTCACTTTTAAAGTTAGTAAAAAGAAATGAGGGTGTGAAGGTAAAGCCTAAAATCAGAGTTCATGCTTTCTAAATTTTGGAGGGAGTGAATTAGAAAAAAGAAGATATATACTGCAGATCAAATAATAACATGATAGGAAACAGCAAGAAAATAATAAAGATTAACAACAACAAGAAAAAAATAAAATGCCAGATTAAACTAAACATGATATTACAGCAATTAATGGGATAATATTTTTTAATACCAAATATTTTATCAGGAGAAAATATGCAATTACAAAGAGTATCATCCCACACCTCTCATCATATGGCTATGTATGTAAAATTATAAAATAAATAGCAACAAAAATATCCTAACCACTTCGTAATTTATAAAACCTCTATTTAACTGCTTTTGGGTGATTAAAAAATTAAAGTAAAAGTAAATTAGAAAAGAAAATTACAAAGTAATAAGGAAATAATCATAATGAAAATACTCCATGTAGGCAAAGCTTTGAATAGAGAAAAATGCAAAGCTTTTAATATTCATCTTGCTGAATAAAAAAGAATGATAAAATAAGTGAATTATATTCTACATGAGAAATTAGAAAATGACCAACAAATTAAACCAAAGGGAAGCGGAAGGAAGGAAATAATCAAGATAAAAGCAGAAAATAATTAAAAAAGGGAAGAAAAACTCAATGTCAAAATTGATAATACATGAAAAGACTCTTTAGGGGAAAAGTCAATAAAACAGATAATCCATTAGCAAGCTCAATAAAGAAAACCACAGAGAGCACAATAAAGTAAATCAAAAGGAAAATGGAGAAATTACCAGAGATACAGGGAAAAAAAAATTATTTAGTTCTATTAAGACACTTTTGGGATCCTGGAATGGATGCTTTTCTGGGAAAAATGGAATTATCAAATTGTAAAAAGAGGAAACCTAAGCAGGTCAATAACCATGAAAAAAAGTTGATAGAATTATGAAGCAACATTTCTTCCTAAACACCATCAGGCCTGGAGCATTTAACAAATGAATTCTTTCAAACTGATTAAAATTATTGTTCTTGAGAATCTGGAAGGAGGAGGAGGACATTTAGTTAGATGTTGAAGGACTGGAAGGGAAAATTCTTAACAAAGACACAGAGTTTGAACATCTTGAGCTGTCACTGAGAAGCAATGACTGCCTCAGGTCTCTACTTCTGGAGTCCAGTTATTAACTACATTAGTAAGTATATGCAGTCTGAGTTCCCTAGGAAGATCCACATTTCTTAGTCATTGAACACTGGCCAAGTCTTGGGATAACAGCTCTCTAGCTGCAGGCAATCCCTGAAAAGAGACTCAATTAAGAAAAGGCATGCTGGAATCCCAAAGTCACGAAGACTAGACAGCACTCCTTAGAACCCACTGCAGCCCACACTTTGTGTTGTGTGGATCCACTCTTTTGTTTTGTTTTGTTTTCCCTAAAAGTTCTAGGAGAAGCTCTTCCAGGATTCTAGTGGATCTCTTTTTCTGATGTAACGAGGGGGCAGTTAGTATGAACTACAGCCCTTAACATTGTCACCAATATTCATTATCTCCCTTTTCTAGTATCTATTCTGGAATTATCAGACCCCTGTGATCTGAGATCATCACCTCCTACCAGGCTATGTTTACAGAACTTTTTCATTCCCCATGAAAATCAGGGAGTGGGATACCAAGAAATACTCAGGTACACCACTTCCCCCACCAACAGATTCTTCTCCTTCTCTATCATGTAACAGAAGTTCTGCCTTCTAATCATCAGTGTCAGGTACCCCAACAAAATGATGCCAGTTCCTTTATTTGCCTTCTTATGGCTCCAAAAAAAAAAGAAAAAAAAAATCTGGTGACTAGGTGACAGCCATAGCTTGAAATGTAATTGGATTTTTGCTGTATCCCCTGGTGAACTTATTCCTCCTCTGGCAGCCCAAACTCCTACACATACAGACCCCAGATTTGCAGGCATAGGAAAAACAAATTCTTCTAGTTGGTCACGGGGAATATTTGTGTTTTATTGTTAGGAACATGCTACATTTATCTATTCAGAGCACTGGTTCAACAGAGGGTGATTTTTGTGTTCCTAAGGGACATATACCGATGTCTGGGGACTTTTTTCCTGTCACAACTTGAAGGGAGGATGCTACTGGCATCCAGTGGGTACAGCCAGGGATGCTGCTAAACATCACCCAGTACAAAGGGCAACAAAGACTTTCGTGGTTCAAAATGCCAGTTTTTCTGGGGTTGATTTAGGGGATATACTACATCTTCGAGGATGGTGCTTCATCCTTACAGCTAGCACTTTAGCCGGGTCATCCGTGGGTTGTTATAGGCAGAAGCTTCTGGGTAGTGAATGAACTTGATGAATCCTATGATCTTGAACCCACTATCACACTCCTTTTCTATAAAATAAATCCTTTGATCTCATGTAATATTATTCAGGATCCTGTGCTGGTGGATCAAACACACTGCAAGTTCATAATGGTGTGTTGAATGAAGTCCTGTAGGGAGGAAAAGCAAACTAATGCCAAGTTTGTGTTAGTTCTGGTTAAAGATAAACAGCTTCAACCATGATACATTCTAGGGCAAATAAAGTCTATTTGCTGTCACAGAGTTGATTGGAGTTCTTGAAGAGTTCGTTTTTAATGTTTGTAACTGGCAGACTGGGCTTTCAGTAATGGAAGCAACTAGATCAGCCTTGATGAATCGACAGAACTGCACTCAGGTAGGAAATAGCAAAAGCTGGCTGATGTCAACAAGCCAAGTCATTCTGTCTATTTGCTTATTTATGCCTATTCTGTAATAGATGCTTTCGGAATTAATATGTGACAGGAGAATCTTCATGTTTCATTTCCTCACTTACAGGCTCATGCACATGCCCCTTTCCAGATTTCCTTGTACCCCACTCCTGCTCTTTCTCCTTCCGGCTCCTCATCAACCAGCTAAGCCATTTACCGCTGCCCATGTGTTCATATGTATTCTATCCTCAGGCCACTCCTCTTTACCAGCAAATAGGATGACTGATTACACTGCCCAAAACCCTTCCCATTAGAAGCATTCCCCCTTAAAATTGATTTTCAGCATCGTCCCTGAATGTGGCTATAATGCAGTTTTTCGGTTTTAAATTTGTACCTATATACTAAGCCAACTATTCTATGTTCCAAGCTTGAACTTTTTACTCCTTCAGCTGACTGTACGAGAGCCCCAGAACAAGAAGGGCCAGTTCAATAGCAATGGATGACAAAGGATCTGGCCATCTGTTTATGCAGCTTCCTTTTACCGTTTTGCCCTGCTCATGCCCAAATCTGGATACACCACTTTCATCATAGAATAGATAGCTCTTGGGCTCACTTGACTGTTTTGATGAGTCTGGGCGAACCCTGATCATGAGTGACAGTTCTGATCCGCTTCCTTATCATCCCACTAGGTTACTTATATTGTACAGATCAACACTTGTCTTGGTTGCCTGTTGGTCCTGGCCCTATGGATGCCATGTTTTATTACCCACTTCTATAGCTTTCTTCAGATTAGACTCCACTTGCTGGCATCCATCTTCGCTGCTCATTGAAATAATTGTGCCACCTTGTTTCTGACAGTTGAGTGCTGCTACCTGGCCTCTATCATATGGGCAGTTCTGTAATTTCCCATTGCTTCTAGAAGGCCACGTTCTGTAATGGTATCTTCTACCATCAATGTTGGCCTACAAAGCAGAGCTACCACTGAGCTTTGCAGTGATACTGGTGCCCCTTTTACGTGCACCTCCTTTATTGCTTAGGTAAATGGAGTATCCTCTGGATCTGCCCCTGAAACATGGCAATTTGGTGGATTCTCTGGCCTTGAGTAATATTTTTCTCAGAAGTCCACCTCTCACTTTTCACAGTCTGCCTTGGCAGTTTTGACATTTCTGTTACACTTAGTGTGGATTACTGCTTTTGCCAAGTTTTCAGACCAAGACATTATTATCTTCTCATCACATAGTCCTTGTATGGTTTTAAGCCCTGTGTTACATGAGAGATTTCCCACATCCATAAAAACTCCATGGCTCAACTTAATGTCTTGTCCCCTCTGATCCAGGTTCCTTAAAGTCCAGTCTTACACTTACTTTCCCTATTGTGTCCCACCATATTAACTCAGCCCTGCAACAACTTGAAGACTTAGTGGTCTCAGCACTTCCATGGCTAGATTATCTTGTGACTTACATTTAATACTTAAACTACGTATTCAATTGAATAAGTAATATATTATCATTGGGGAAGTTTGAATGATAGCAAAAAGTACAAAATGAAACACAAGGATTCTCTTTACCACTGGCTACTACAATGTGCTCAATCTTGTTCCTCAAAAGTAAGTATTATTAGTAATTTTTTATGAAATCTGAAGGATATTTTTTCAGTGTACCATCCCTCTGAAGATATATATATATTTAAATTTATATCACTACATATTTAAATATATATATTTATTTGTATTTGCACAGATACGATCACATTCTATATATAAAATGTATAGTGTATATATATAGTATATGTATGTATGTATAGTGTAGTATATATGTATAGTGTATATGTATATAGTATATGTATAGTGTATTGTTTTGCACAGATGATATCACATTCTGTGTATACAATGTATAGTGTATATATATATATAGTATATATACAGTACATATATGTATTTATACTATAGTATATATATGTATAGTGTATATGTATATAGTATATGTATAGTGGATTGTTATTTGCACAGATGAGATCACATTCTATGTATAGTTCTATAAATTCTAGTTCTGTAAAAATCAGGATATTTTGTACTTATTTCCATGTGGTTGTATTTCCCAATCCTAGCTTCACTGACTCTATAACTGAGTAATAACACTTTATGTATTATATAGGAACTTGAGGGCAAAAGAACTGATTTTATTAAAATACTCCAAAGACCGAAGATGTAGGTACCTAACTAAATCAGACAATTAATATTTTCATGTTTTTCAGCCATATTAATGATTACTGAACAAAGTTCTCTAATAAAGGTAGATGACTATAAACATAATTGCAAATGATGGATATTCAAACGTAGTGAATATGTCCATAGAGACAAGTGCTTTTCCTACCTTCAGGCATGTGACTTATCTTCAGAACTGATGGCTTTCTTTATTTTATCCTCACATTTAAATATTGCTTTACCCTTCTGGTCTAGCTTAATCATTGGGCCTATTGATATTTTTAGGACTTCTGTCTTGTATTTGACATTTTTCTTTTCCTATTCCACTTTTCATTAGTCCACACATTTCAAATGATATATATTTGATTTTTATTCAAGTTTAGGACCAGATAATTATTTTTTATCTTAGATCTTACAATAACTTTAATTTTCTATTTGCATATATATATATATATATATATGATTTATTGTCATATTGGTTTCCATACAACACCCTGTGCACATTCCAACAGGTGCCCTCCTCAAAGCCCATCACCCACTTTCCCTCTCCCTGACCCCACATCAACCCTCAGTTTGTTCTCAATATTAAAGAGTCTCTTATGGTTTGTCTCCTTCCCTCTCTGTAACTTTTTGCCCCCTTCCCCTCCCCCCTGGTCTTCTGTTAAGTTTCTCAGGATCTGCATATGAGTGAAAACATACGGTATCTGTCTTTCTCTGCCTGACTTACTTCGCTTACATAATACTCTCCACTTACATCCACATTGCTACAAATGGCCAGATTTCATTCTTTCTCATTGCCACATAGTATTCCATTGCATATATAAACTACATCTTCTTTATCCATTCATCAGTTGATGGACATTTAGGCTCTTTCCATAATTTGGCTATTGTTGAAAGCACTGCTATAAACATTGGGGCACAAGTGCCCTTATGCATCAGTACTCCTGTACTCCTTGGGTAAATTCCTAGCAGTGCTATTGCTGGGTCATAGAGTAGATCTATTTTTAATTTTTTGAGGAACCTCCACACTGTTTTCCAGAGTGGCTGTACCAGTTTACATTCCCACCAACAGTGCAAGAGGGTTCCCGTTTCTCCACATCCTTGCCAGCGCCTATAGTCTCCTGATTTGTTCATTTTAGCCACTCTGACCAGCATGAGGTGGTAATCTCAGTGTTTGCTTTCTTTTTTTTTAAACAATACTTCTTTCTTGACCTCACAGCATTATTGTTAAAAGTTATTTTCTTTCATTTTTCAATTTATTATTTAATGTGTCTTCCAGTTTTCTTTTCATATATTCTGAGGAAGAAAACATGAATATTATGTTTGTTTGTTTTTGGTTACAAGTAAAGCCAACTAGACCATAGCAACTTATTCCAGTTGCTAAAGTTAAAGTGTCTTCTGCTGAGTGTCAGTCATAATATTTCCTAGTGCCAGAGGGCATGAGCGGGTATAGTGTTATGTCCAGTTCATTCATTCATCTAGATTTTAAACGATGACTTTTACGTGTGAGAGACTAAAGAATTCTAGGAAGTATTTGTGTTAAGGCTTACCAAGATTACCACCAGATTTGATGGGTTGTGAGAAGGACTCACAGGACTCAGAAGTTCTTCTATGAACAGTTATGGTTTATAACAGTGGAAGGATCCAGAGGAAAATCAGCAAAGTGAAAAGGCACATGAGGCAAAGTCCAGACAGAGGAGCCCATGAAGTAAGAGTGATATGTATTTGTATACAACACCCCACAGCATGCAGCTGCTGTTTTATAAATTATATACATTATATATTTTTGTAAACATTTAGTAACCAAAGTGATAATGGGGAATGACTGCCAGTGAGTATGGTGTTTCTTTGTGGGTTGATAAAAATGTTTCAAAATTGATTGTGGTGATGATTTCCTTTGTTGCTTATGCTTTTGAAGTTATATCTAAGAAACCATTGACGTAAGTTCCAGGTCATGAAGATTTATTTATGCCTATGTTTTTTTCCCAATACTTTTATTCTTTTAGTTTCTACATTTAGATCTTTGATTTCATCTTGAGTTTTTATATTGGTCTGATATAGGGCTCTAACATTTTTCTTTTGCATGTAGATATGCAGCTGTGTCAGTACCATTTGTTGAAGAGATTCTCTTTCCCCATTTAATTGTCTTGTCATGCTTGTTGAAAATCAGTTGACCATAAGATCAATTTGTGGAGTGCTGCCATCTTAAAAGAGAATATTAAGTCTTTGTTAAAGTTTATTTATTTTGAGAGAGGGAGAGGGCCGGGGAGGGACAGAGAGAGAGGGAGAGAGAGGATCCCAAGGAGGCCCACAATGCCATCACAGAGCCCGACGGGGGCTTGATCTCATGAACCACGAGATCATGACCTGAACCAAAACCAAGAGTTGGATGCTTAACCGACTGAGCCACCCAGGCACCCCAAAAATATTGAGTCTTTTGATCCATGAATGTGAGATGTGTTTCCATTTATTAGGTCTTCCTTAAGTTTTTTCAACAATGCTTTAGTATTCAGAGTATAAGTTTTGCACCACTTTTGTTAAATCAGTGATTAACTTTTTCTTGTTGTTTTCATGAAGATTGTTTTTTTGTGATTGTTTCTATCATCTTGTCCTATTATATTATTTCCTGTCTCCATTACTTCTTCTATCTTTCTTTAGGTTCACTTTTCTTTTTTCAAACTTCTCATGTTGGTATGTAACTTAAGAGAACTTTTAATCTTCCTTGCTTACTACTATATGATATCAACAGTCTAAATGCTCTGTTAAATGCTCTCGCTCCATCCCACAGACTTTGATATTGTTTCCATTGCCATTCAGTACTATGTGTTTCCTAATTCACAGTATGACTTATTTTGTCACATCCTTGGAAGTATTTATTTCAGTGACCATCTTTTCATGGTGGTTCCATCTCAAGTCTATTCATTCCTTTCTCAGATTGTTCTAATCTTTCCTTATTTTTTTCCTTATCTCTTTTATTTACCTATATATCTTTATAACACTCTCCAACTCTTCTTTTAGGCACTTGAGGTTACTTATTTTTCTGTTCTCTGTTCTGGCTGATGTTCCCTCACCATGTTCCCTTGGTAGTTTTTAATTATTTTATTAATGACTGTTCTGCAGGTAGGATCACAAGTCTGGAGGAATCTCATGAGCTCTGAGATATGAAACGGTTTCTCCAGAGTACGGGTTTCTCCTTTTGTCGGGACTGCAGAAATTCAAATGGCCTTCGACAAAGTGTTATGTTTATGTTACTGTTTTGTATTTTGCAGAGCAAATGAATGTTGTTCATTCAGGCTCGATTCCCAAGCTAGAAATAGGCTTTGGGTTTTTTTTTTATTAATCCCTGATGATTTTTCTTCATTCCATTGCTAAAAGAAATAGCCAGGATTTTTTGTGGGTTTGTGTGTGTGTGTGTGTGGGGGGGGTTGTTTTTGTTTTTGTTTTTGTTTTTGTTTTTGTTTTCCTGCTGTTGCTGCTGCTGCTTTAGGCTAGTAGCCAGGGAGAATTTTTGTATCTCTCCTCTTAAATGATATTTAAAGATTGGATATTACTTGTAGATATAATTCTTCATTTGAGAAAGAGAGAAGCTAAAACAAAGATGTTACCAAATTCTTGTTAACTCTTTCTACTTCCTCTCCTTCAGGAATTTTAAAGTCATACTTTTGAAAACCAGGTTTATCACATTTTTTTTTCTCTCCAAATTCTTTGTGTATTTCCTGTCCCATTTAAGATGCTTACAGCCTTCCTACTCCTTGAATGAGCAAGTTCTTGCTGTCTCTCTCCTGCATCAGCTGCCACAGTAATACCATCAGTGCTACCTTTAAATAGGTCCCTTACTCCTGTGCCTGTCCCTAATTCCATTATCCTTGCCCCAGTTTACATGCTTATTACTTCTCACCTGGATGATTGTAGTATCAGCCTAAGTAACCACTCTACATTCATATTTTCCTTCAGACTGTCTTCCTATGTTACTTAAGACAGAGATATATTTGCTTCTAAACAACTTTTGCAGCTCCCCGTTGTCTAAATGTTCAAGTGGATACACATTTTATTTTCCCAGCTTCTTTCCTTCTCGTTGCCCTACCTTTCTCATATTGCAGTCCAATCCGTCTGTTCGATCTTCCCAGGACACCCCACAGATAATCATACCTCTTTGTTTTTCCCTTTGCTAGGCTTATCTCCTCCAGTCCATGGGTAGTTTCTACTAATTATTTAAGGTCCAGAATTTAGTGCAGTTGCCCCTGTGTCTCTTCCCTGTCATAGAATTAGGACTAATCACTTTCTTCTTTGTGTTTTCACTTATTTCTCTTATGCCTCCATTTCAGCAGTATCTTATTACAGCATAGACTTTTACATGCCTGTTTTGTCCTTTTGACTGTGAGCTCCTGCAGGGTAGAGACCATTTTTCATTCATCTTTATCATCCCTCTGCCTAGCTAGCATGTTGCCTAGAACACAACAGATGCTCAATAAATGTTTTTAATAAATTAATGAAATAATGAAGCTATATTATTATATCAAAATAGCAACAGGAAAATGTTTTCAATTTTAGATAATATGTATCTTCTCATCTAGTACCTGCTGCACAGACCAAGAATTCAGTGGGGGACCTAATTCTAAATGATACTTGCTGCTATGGAAGCAAAATTAGATTCTTTGAACCTTATTATCCTCTTCTTTAAAATATAGCTAGAAATTCCTGGCTCTCAGTTGCTATAGAACCAGATAAGCAAATATAACCTGCAAATTATTTATGTTAACTAATATTGGTTGGGATTTTAAAAATTGCTTTTCTTATCTTCGTATTTCAATTACAATACATATTCACAATCATAAATTTAGAATATATAAACACACAATTAAAAAATCATGTACAATATCACTATAATTCTTCAAGATACTCAGTATTTTGGAATGTATTTATATAATGTCTGATAACAAAAGTGAAGCCAGAGAGTATATACTGTTTTGTATTCTTACTTCTGAAAGTAATATATTAAAAATAATCTATTCTTGAGGATGCATTCAGCTATAATGTTTTATAGTGGAGATAATAATATGTTTATATTATTATAAATATATAATAATGTATTCATAGCAGGAAATTTTAGGCCACATTGTCCTAAGCAGTAAAGAAATCTATTTTCTCTCATCACTGTTAAAGGTCAAGAGATGACTCTGGTTGGCTTATACTAAGCATGATCCTTCCCTGGGACTAGACAGAGGGTCACCTTTTCTGAGTTACATGGTGAGGGGTGACTATATTAACAAAATCAAGAACTTATTCTAAAGGAAGATGGGGGTAAGATGATATTGACATTGGGTGACCTGCAGTGTCAATCACAGTGGCTATTGATTTTCCTCCTTTTTAAATAAGAACTGAAGCCTGTGTCACTTAAAATTGCTCAGTTCCTGCTGTAGGACATTTAGATATTTTTCCTTCAATTTTTCAATATTATAAACAACATAGCTCTAAACAATCTTATGGCTAAATTATTGTGAACATCCATGTTTACATGTATGATTTCAGGGTCAAATTAAGCAACATGTTAAAGCTTTGATATATATTGAGGTGTTGAAGATGGTAAAGCCTTACCATCCCTCCCAACAGCATGTGAGAATAACTTTATTTCACCTTTGGCAACATTAGGCATTTTATTATCTATCTATCTATCTATCTATCTATCTAATCTATCCATCTATCTATCTATCTATCCATTTATTCATCCATTCATTTTTATTTTAGAGAAAGAGCAAGCACAAGTGAGGGAAATGGGCAGAGGGAAAGAGAGAGAATCTTAAATAGGCTCCACACTCAGCACAGAGCCCAACACAGGGCTCGATCCCACAACTCTCGGATCATGACTTGGGCCAAGATCGAGAGTCAGACACTCAACTGACTGAGCAAACCAGGTGCTCCAACATTGGGCATTTTAACGTTTATTTATTTTTGAGACAGAGAGAGACAGAGCATGAACGGGGGAGGGTCAGAGAGAGAGGGAGACACAGAATCCGAAACAGGCTCCAGGCTCTGAGTGGTCAGCACAGAGCCCGACGCGGGGCTCGAACTCACGGACCACCAGATCATGACCTGAGCCGAAGTCAGATGCTCAACCAACTGAGCCACCAGGTGCCCCAACATTGGGCATTTTATTTTATTTTATTTTTTAAAAAAAATTTTTTTTTCAACGTTTATTTATTTTTGGGACAGAGAGAGACAGAGCATGAACAGGGGAGGGGCAGAGAGAGAGGGAGACACAGAATCGGAAACAGGCTCCAGGCTCCGAGCCATCAGCCCAGAGCCTGACGCGGGGCTCGAACTCCCGGACCGCGAGATCGTGACCTGGCTGAAGTCGGACGCTTAACCGACTGCGCCACCCAGGCGCCCCACCAAGCACTTTTAAACTTTGGAAAAGTTGTTAACATGTTTAGTTGTCCCAGTGGTGATGATTTATTTTTATTTCTCTAAGAGGTTGCCTATTTTGAAAACAGGTGACTTTGGGAGTGGGACATTGTACCTCTTCTCAGACCAGTTTTCCAGCTCTTTATAAGAGTGTTTGTAAGCTTTCCTGCCAAGTATATGATATCATTAAATATAATCGGTCTAAACGTTCGTAAGGGGTACATTTTGGTTTCAGTGTGTAAGACTTATTGTAATCAATGGCATAAAACATTCTTCCCGGAAATCACACCTCTAATAGAAATGTGTTTAGAAGCACACACGGTATTCTTTGCTGAGGTGGTTGCCACATGCATTACTTCATTTTCAGAAAGAAACACAAATAGAATCTGTAACTTTAAAAATATACTTGAAAAAATTTTATAGTCTTTCTTTCTTCTTCCTTTCTTTCTTCATTTTTGTTGTCTTCTCTCAACTCTCAATGAGACCTCAGAAATCCATTTAGCTCCTGCTCTGCTAAGACCAATTGGCTGATAGACTGGGAGGCCCGTGAAAGCCTCAGGTAAATTAATAGCAGAATCGGTGCCTGAGACCATGCCTGGCTGCTCTTGAAATCCTTCTGAAGCCTGAATTATTTGTATTAAGATAGGCCAGCACTCAGGCCCCTATGAGTCAATTCTTTGTAACAGTTGCCAATATTTTTATACCTGAGAGAGCAGCTTCATTCTTTATTATTGCTCAGGAATCAATACTCCCATTGCCCTCACAAAATGCTATACAAGCATTATTGGCATTTCACTTGGCAGTGAAGGGTATCAACATCAATCTCACCAACTGCACACTTCGCTAACCCTGCTCCACTCCTCCTGCGTCTGTTTGTATTCCATCTGGGCTGTCCGAGGCTGCTCAATTTGAATGGGAATCCTTAGTGCTGCGATAAGGAAACGGAAAGGCATCATCTAGCTACTCACAGAAATAGTCCCTCTCTCCTCGCCCCTGCCCATTTTGTGCTTGAAACTCTTGCAGCATTTAATAAAATACCATTTCCCACCACTCTGTGGTTGTCTGGAGTTGCCACTTTGGGGCTCTTCATTAGTAAACAAATGGCAGGTTCTAATTCTGTCCATTGAGGAACTGTGAATTTTAAAGTAATTTTTGGAGTTTGAGAGTGGCTCTTAAAGTAACAGATCTTACAAAATGAATACTCATACACATGGAGGTACAATATGCACAAAAAGGCATGCTGGGAACTGCAGCTGCGTTTGCTCTGAATACTAAACACATGTGTTGCTCTGGTTGCTTAGTAAATTCAGTAAACATGCTCTTCACTCCACATGTAAATTATCCTTTAAACATGGAATTCTTTGCCAGTATCTGAGTGGAAATCGTTATAGGGGATTCTGTCATATATCAGTTTCATGCTGGACATTATCAATGTGTAACAGATGTTGTTTGATCAAAAGGAATATCTAGAATATATAAAGAACTCTAACAACTCAACAATAAAAAGAAAAATGATCCAATTAAATGTGGACAATGGCCACAGTAGGATATCACTTCACACCCATTAGGATGGCTATTATCAAAAAACCAGAAGGTACAAGTGTTAGAGAGGATGTAGAGAAATTGGAATCCTTGTGTCTTGCTGGTGGGAATGTAAAACAGTACAGCTGCTGTGAAAAATGGTTTGGCAGTAATTCAAAAAGTTAAACTTAGTAGGGTGCCTGGGTGGCTCAGGCGGTTGAGTCCAACTCATGATTTCAACTCAGGTCATGATCTCACAGTTTATGAGTTCAAGCCCCATGTCAGTCTCTGCGCTGACAGTGTGGAGTCTGCTTGGGATTCTCTCTGTCTCTTCCTTTCTCTCTGCCCCTTACCCCCACCCCCCCTCTCAAAAATAAATTAGTAAACATTTAAAAAATTTTATAGAATTTATTGTCAAATTGGTTTCCATACAACACCCAGTGCACATTCCAACAGGTGCCCTCCTCAATGCCCATCACCCACTTTCCCCTCTCCCGAACCCCACATCAACCTTCAGTTTGTTCTCAGTATTTAAGAGTCTCTTATGGTTTGCCTCCCTCCCTCTCTGTAACTTTTTCTGCCCCCTTCTCCTCCCCCATGGTCTTCTGTTAAGTTTCTCAGGATCCGCATATGAGTGAAAACATATGGTATCTGTCTTTTCTGCCTGACTTATTTCACTTACATAATACTCTCCAGTTCCATCCACGTTGCTACAAATGGCCAGATTTCATTCTTTCTCATTGCCACATAGTATTCCATTGCATATATAAACCACATCTTCTTTATCCATTCATCAGTTGATGGACATTTAGGCTCTTTCCATAATTTGGCTATTGTTGAAAGTGCTGCTATAAACATTGGGGCACAAGTGCCCTTGTGCATCAGCACTCCTATATCCCTTGGGTAAATTCCTAGCAGTGCTATTGCTGGGTCATAGAGTAGATCTATTTTTAATTTTTTGAGGAACCTCCACAATGTTTTCCAGAGTGGCTGCACCAGCTTGCATTCCCACCAACAGTGCAAGAGGGTTCCCGTTTCTCCACATCCTTGCCAGCATCTATAGTCTCCTGATTTTTTCATTTTAGCCACTCTGACCAGCATGAGGTGATATCTCAGTGTGGTTTTGATTTGTATTTTCCTGGTGAGGAGTGACGTTGAGCATCTTTTCATGTGCCTGTTGGCTATTTGGATGTCTTATTTAGAAAAGTGTCTATTTGGGGCGCCTGGGTGGCACAGTCGGTTAAGCGTCCGACTTCAGCTCACGTCATGATCTCGCGGTCCGTGAGTTCGAGCCCTGCGTCGGGCTCTGGGCTGATGGCTCAGAGCCTGGAGCCTGCTTCCGATTCTGTGTCTCCCTCTCTCTCTGCCCCTCCCCCGTTCATGCTTTGTCTCTCTCTGTCTCAAAAATAAGTAAACCTTAAAAAAAAAATTAAAAAAAAAAAGAAAAGTGTCTATTTGTGTCTTCCCATTTCTTCACTGGATTATTTGTTTTTTGGGTGTGGAGTTTGGTGAGTTTTTTTATAGATTTTGGATACTAGCCCTTTATGCAATATGTCATTTGCAAATATCTTTTCTCATTTCATCAGTTGCCTTTTAGTTTTATTGATTATTTCCTTTGCAGTGCAGAAGCTTTTTTATCTTGATGAGGTCCCAATAGTTCATTTTTGCTTTTAATTCCCTTGCCTTTGAAGATGTGTCGAGTAAGAAATTGCTGCGGCTGAGGTCAGAGAGGTTTTGCTTCCTTTCTCCTCTAGGGTTTTGATGCTTTCCTGTCTCACATTCAGGTCCTTCCTCCATTTTGAGTTTATTTTTGTGACTAGTGTAAGAAAGTGGTCTAGTTTCATTCTTCTGCATGTTGCTGTCCAGTTCTCCCAGCACCATTTGTTAAAGAAACCTGTTGTTTTTCCATTGGATATTCTTTCCTGCTTTGTTGAAGATTAGTTAGCCATACATTTGTGGGTCCATTTCTGGGCTCTCTGTTCTGTTCCATTGATCTGTGTGTCTGTTTTTGTGCCAGTACCATACTGTTTTGATGATTACAGCTTTGTAATACAGCTTGAAGTCTGGGATTGTGATGCCTCCAGCTTTGGTTTTCTTTTTCAGGAGTGCTTTGGCTATTTGGGGTCTCTTCTGGTTCCATACAAATTTTAGGATTGCTTGAATAAACATTTTTTTTTAAAAAAGAATTACGATATGATCCAGCAATCCCACTCCTAAACAGGGACTCAAACAGATGCTTGTCTTCAGAGCAGCAGTATTCACAATAGCCCAAAGGTGGGATGACCCACTTGGCAGAGTGACTTTGAGCTACTTGTGATGATTGCTCTGTACCTGTCTCTTTCTTTGTCAAATGGCAGTGATACTGATGGTGGTGATGATACAGATGATAATGATTATGGTGGTGACGATGATTCAGATGACAATGGTGGTGACGGTGATGGTGGTGATGATGCCGCTTTACAGGATTGTTGTCAAGATTAAGATACAGTGTGAATAAAATGATTAAAGTTTGTGAGAATATCTAAAACTGTAACACACCATAGTTCTTTATTTTGAAGTTTATTTTAAATCCAGGAATCAGAATATTTGTATTCTTTATATCAAGGAGATCTATTAAAGAGGCTAATATTTGCTTCCGAACACACAGATATTTAAAAATTAGAGTCTGTGTTTGTAGTTGTGCATATGTGTGAGCCTGGATTAGGAAATCTTTTCAGTAATATTCAGTTTCAGAATTACATTAGCTTTGGTGGAGGTTAAATAGCAAAGCTCTTAATTGTTTCCCAGGAGAGAAAGAGTTGGTTTCTGTGTGTATTACTTTTGATAACTTTCCTGATTTCTGTTTTCTGAGCCCCTCCAGGTAATAGTGAAATGGACTTTGAAAAGATTAATCGTTCATTCGATGTGTTTTTTGGATATCAAAAGGCCAGGTTCTTCTCCTGAGTTCTTATATATTGTACATGTTCTCTTCTTCTAGACCTTAATTTACCTAAATATTTCCAGGAAAAACCAATGAATCTGTCATTTTCTCTTTTTAATAGAAAAAGCCCTGGAATAGGAGTCAGGAGCCTTTAATGTTACTTGCAGTTTTGTCTTGTGCAACATGGGACCCTAGGCAAGTTACTTAGCTACTGAGCATCCGTTGTTGACTTTTAAAAAGACCTACCTCTATTTCAGGTAGCTGTTGAGGTCAATTAAAATGGCATTTGTGGAATGCTGTGTAAATTATAAAGTTCTGCATAAACAAAGTGCCCTATTTTCTTAAATGTAAGATTATCCGTCCTAAGATGTAACATGAGTTCTATTTCACTAAGGACAAAAATGCTGCCAAGCAGACTACTGGATGGTGCCTCAGTATGCTCTCTGATGCAGGGATGGGTCGCACTAGCCTCTTTTAGTTTTGAACATTGTTTCTTCTCTTCCGAGAACTACAACAGTACTTCTTGCTTATAATTGTGTTGCTTAGCAGGAGATAGGTAATCTTTTTGCATGTAAATCAGTCACAAAACATAGCAAAATGCCGTTTTTTTCCTGAGTCACGTAAAGCAGTTGATTGTTTCATTGTAAGTAAACATGGAATTGCAATCATTCCTTCCATTGTTAATATTTGCTCTGCTAATTTAATATTTGCTCCGTAAACATGTGCATTTTTGCTGTGTTCCCATGCCTTACTTCACATGCAATAGTTTCATTTCATTGCTAATCAGAGTACAGTATTTTCAAAGACATTTTAACTGGTAAGTAAATTCAACATTGTGATATACCAGCAATGTGCAGGACAGTCAAAGTGGACAAAAATGTGAACAGCGATGTCCACGCAGAGTTGGTGAAAGCCCTTTATCACTGCCACCTGGCAGTCAGTGGTTGTAAGACAGCTGCTCATTTCAGGGATGTTAAAATGAGGAGAAAGAGGTTCTCAGAATAGTTGGATATTGCATTTATGTTGTTAGCCATAATGTGACCCTTTTATTCTTGATGCAAACTGCAGGTAGCACATTGCTTCATGTGTTGTAGTTATGGGAGTGTGAGACTATTTCAGCCTTCTGGGGTCACCTAGAAACTATCGGGTGCCTCTTCAGTGCTGTATTTGTGGACAGTGTAGTATCTGCTTTGAATCGTATCTTTTCCTCACTAAACTGTCTTTATTCACTTTGTTACTTTATGTTGTCATATTCTTTAAGCGTTAATATGGCATGGTTTCGAGCCCCTTCCTTTTGATCATTTCCCCCTGAACTTGGTCTCACTGTTCAGACTTCTTTATGGTGTTGTATTTGGAATTAAACTTTCTCCTCCAATTTTGCTTATTAAAATGGTAGAATGGTCTATAATTAATTTATCAAGACACACAACTTTCTTGAATTTCTGGGTAACTAAAAATTTGGAAACATAAACTCTTCATGTACTTGTGTATTTTTATTTTTAAATGGTGATAAAACTATGCTAAACTAGTTACATATATTATTATTTTAAATTAAATACCTTTTTATTCTTATAATTTTTGTTCCTAGCCTTTTCTAGCATGCCTGTTGTATCTTTACAATTCTTTTTAGAATGTTGAATGGACCTGAGTCAGGATCAGGTTCCTGATTCTAGGACATACCTGTAATATTAGTTTCCTAGGGATGTTGCAACAACTAGGAAACTAGGTAGCTTATAAAAGCAGAACTTTATTCTCTCACAGTTCTGGAGGTTAGAAGTCTGATATTAAGGTGTTAGCCAGGCCATGCTCCTTCTGAAACTGGAAGGGGATAATCCTTCCTCCTGTCTTCCCAGTTTCTGGTGGTTTGCTGGCAATCCTTAGCATCCCATGGCTGGTAGCCACAGCACTTAGATGTCTATCCATTGTCACATGGTGTTTTTCCTTTCATAATGTATTAAGGCACACTTTACTGACCTCATCTTAACTTGATTACATTTGCAAAGACCCTATTTCCAAAAAGGTCAGATTCCTGGGTACTGGGGATAAGACTTCAGCCTGTCTTTTGGGGGGAGACAGTTCAAGCCATAATATCTGTCAAGATTATTTTGTGGGTTGACATCAATTCCTTACTACCCAAGTCACTACTCCTTGTGTGTAATAAATCTACCCACTATTAATCTGATAATCTTTCTTAGAATTGAAGCCATATTTCTCCATTCTACACAAAAGGATCTGAAAAGAGAACTGATCGTGGACTTGATGAGTCCCCATAAGCTTTGTGTCCTGCATTCTCATATTGGTTAGATCCTGTCATCCTCTGAGAGCAAAACATAATGCGGAATGTGACAAGCCATTCTAAGACAGTTTATGATGGCTCCTCTCTCTTCTAGGTGCTCCCCATCCATTTCCTCAGTAACCCATGTTTGTATCCAGTAGTATGTTTGCCAGACCTATCATTTCCCACTTAGAAGTGGGACTGACATTGGCTTTATTCCAGTTTTCAGC
Source organism: Herpailurus yagouaroundi (assembly GCF_014898765.1). Taxonomy (NCBI): domain Eukaryota; kingdom Metazoa; phylum Chordata; class Mammalia; order Carnivora; family Felidae; genus Herpailurus; species Herpailurus yagouaroundi. The sequence continues at coordinate 670,067 of NW_024412430.1, forward strand.
TTCCTTTGCCCTTCTCTAAGATTTCTCATTAAGGATGCTTGTTGAGTGATTTCATTTATAAATTCTTGTAGAGCCTTAGGATACAATTCATCTAAGCCAAATGACTTGAGTTCACATAAAACAACTTTACTACCCTTGGGTTTTGGATTCCCTTATGAATGTTTGTTCTACACTTGGCAGAGAAATCAAGAAGCAAAAGCAGGAATTTAGATAACTGAGTTTTGTTTCTGTCAAACTTCAACATAACACGTTTTGTCTCATGCAGGTGGCCTGGCCCTCTTTTGTTCACCTTTTTGCTTGTAAAATAACATTTTAAGAAGTTTTGTTGTCCCTAGCACCTGGTAACTCTGTGTCTACGCATAGGACTACTTTCTTCTAAGACTTTTACCATTTCTCCATCACCAAATACCTCCCTCCTGGTTAAAATTAGGTCTAGAGTAGTTCTTCACTGCATTGCTTCTACCATTGGAGGACTGAGATAAGAATTTCTCATAACTGTTACTTTTAGCAAATGAGATTTGCTGCCTTGTCTTGGACAAATGAAGTCCTCATTTTCGTTATATTTTTCTTGCCTCTGTGGCAAGGAAGGATGCACTATTTAGCCTCTTCACACAGTGAAGTGAACTGTATTATCACAGAAATGTCACCTTTATTTCTTGCTCTTATGAGTTCTACACCATGTTTTTCAAGATGCTTCCATCAATGCTTTTGGTATTTTTAATGGGATCATATGAAGCAGAAATGTTTAAGTGGGACACTACATCCCCTAGGTTTGACTATGTTACTAATACTATAGAATTCAAGTTCAAAAGTACATGAAAGAGAAATCCTTCGTGCAAAATGATACATTTCTGAGAATATTTCAAAAATCAATTCTTTGTCTTTTGTACCATTTAGCCAAATCAGGAGTAGAAAAAGCTATCAGAGATTTTCCTTCCAGTTAAGCTCTTACTGGAAGGTAGTCTAAATCTGGTGGTCTGGGGAGAAGTATCAGGGGGTGTGAGATTCCATTTTTATGGTCTTCAGCATGATGACAGGCTGTGATCACATTTGCATAGGGTGGCTAAAACTCTGATAGGAAACCATAGCTCTCTGGCCTGAGGAATTGGAGAACAGAGATTGGAGTAACCGTAGCCATAGGAAAATTAGGGTAGAATCCTGGAAAAGAGATATCTGAAAAAAAGAAGCCTCCAAATCTCTGTAAACTTTGCTCAAATCTTGGGATGTTTCCAGAACCATATTGTGTGGGAGAGAATTTAGATACAGAGAAAATAATCAACTGACTCTTGAGGTGCTAATCAGAAGACACAATTGGCAGTTTGAGTCCAAATAAGTTAATTGTTAGCTTTAATAAAATTAACATTCTGAGGATTAAAATCGAATTCATATAACATTTACAGTGTCCAGGGTACAAACCCAAATTACGTGAAATATGGAGAACTAGGGACATATGACTCATTAATAAAACAAAGAACAATTAAAGAATAATAACTCCAAGCTGACCCAGAAGTTTGAATAGCAAGAATTTTAAAGTACCTTTTATAACTGTGGTCAAAGAGGTAAAGGAAAATATATTCAAGATGAATGAAAAGTTAAAGATAAAATATCTCATCAGATAAATAAATATATAAAAGAACAAAATGTAAATTCTAGACTTGAAGAAATAAAAACTTCACTTAACCATAAGGTGAAAATGACAAGAGTTGGTAACCTTGAAGGTAGTTTCATACAGAGAAACAATGATTTAACTGCTGACTTCTTATCAGAAGCAGGAGGCCAGAAAAAAGTGAAAGAATATCCTTAAAGTACTGAAAACAAACAAGCAAACAAAACAAACAAACAAGCTATACCCTAGAATCCTGTGTCTGGTAAATATTTGTATTTTGAACAGTGGCGTGTGGGAACTTATTGGGCACTTATTGGCACATCTTGCCGAGAACTCTACAACAGTCCCAATAATTTTAGACAGTTTTAAGAGGGTATGAACATAAACAATGGTCTACTCAGTGCTACAGTATAAGAATGTTTCCTGTACACCAACAGTGAAGCAACAGAAAGAGAAATCAAGGAATCAATCCCATTTACAGTTGCACCAAAAACCATAAAATACCTAGGAATAATCTAACCAAAGAGGTGAAAAATCTACACACTGACAACTATAAAAAGCTTATGAAAGAAATTGAAGAAGACACAAAAAAATGGAAAAAGATTCCACGCTCCTGAATAGGAAGAACAAATATTGTTAAAATGTCGATACTACCCAAAGCAATCTACATATTCAATGCAATCCCTATCAAAATAACACCAGCATTCTTCACAGAACTAGAACAAATAATCCTAAAGTTTGTATGGAACCAGAAAAGACCCCAAATAGCCAAAGCAGTCTTGAGAAAGAAAACCAAAGCAGGAGGCATCACAATCCCAGACTTCAATCTATACTACAAAGCTGTAATCATCGAGACGGTATGGTACTGGCACAAGAACAGACACTCAGATTAATGGAACAGAATAGAGAACCCAGAAATGGACCCACAAATGTATGGCCAACTAACCTTCAACAAAGCAGGAAAGAATATCCAATGGAAAAATGACAGTCTCTTTAACAAATGGTGCTGGGAGAACTGGACAGCAACATGCAGAAGAATGAAATTAGACCACTTTCTTAACACTAGTCACAGAAATAAACTCAAAATGGAGGAAGGACCTCAATGTGAGACAGGAAAGCATCAAAACCCTAGCGGAGAAAGCAGGAAAAAACCTCTATGGCCTCAGCTGCAGCAATTTCTTACTTGACACATCTTCAAAGGCAAGGGAATTAAAAGCAAAAATGAACTATTGGGACCTCATCAAGGTAAAAAGCTTCTGCACTGCAAAGGAAACAATCAATAAAACTAAAAGGCAACCGACGAAATGAGAAAAGATATTTGCAAATGACATATTGCATAAAGGGCTAGTATCCAAAATTTATAAAGAACTCAGCAAACTCCACACCCAAAAAACAAATAATCCAGTGAAGAAATGGGCAAAAGACACGAATAGACACTTTTCTAAAGAAGACATCCAGATGGCCAACCGACACATGAAAAAATGCTCAACATCACTCATCATCAAGGAAATACAAATCAAAACCACAATGAGATACCACCTCATACCTGTCAGAATGGCTAGCATTAACAACTCAGGCAACAACAGATGTTGGCGAGGATGCAGAGAAAGAGGATCTCTTTTGCAATGTTGGTGGGAATGCAAGCTGGTGCAGCCACTCTGTAAAACAGTGTGGAGTTTCCTCAAAAAACTAAAAATAGAACTACCCTACCACCCAGCAATTGCACTACTAGGCGTTTATCCAAGGGATACAGGTGTGCTGTTTCAAAGGGACACATGCACCCCCATGTGTATAGCAGCACTCTCAACAATAGCCAAAGTATGGAAAGAGCCCAAATGTCCATCGTTGGATGAATGGATAAAGATGATGTGGTATATATATGCAATGGAGTATTACTCGGCAGTCAAAAAGAATGAAATCTTGCCATTTGCAACTATGTGGATGGAACTGGAAGGTATTATGCTAAGTGAAATTAGTCAGAGAAAGACAAAAATCATGTGACTTCACTCATATGAGGACCTTAAGAGACAAAACAGATGAACATAAGGGAAAGGAAAAAAAATAATATAAAAACAGGGAGGGGGACAAAACAGAAAAGACTCATAAATCTGGAGAACAAACTGAGGGTTCCTGGAGGGATTGTGGGAGGGGAGATGGGCTAAATGGGTAAGGGGCCCTAAGGAATCTACTCCTGAAATCATTGTTGTGCTATATGCTAACTAATTTGGATGTAAGTTAAAAAAAATTTTTTTTAAAGAATGTTTGAATTCTTGTCTCTTGGTACATCTTTGTCTTCTGCTGTATGCCCAGTATCAAAAATGCCCCAGGGCTTTTTGTTAATAAAGTATCTTTGCCAGATCATCAAGGAAGTGGCCTCTTAATATTCAAATGTAAAGGAAAAAGTTTCAGTTGGATATCATTCCTTTCAACCATCTCATGTATGAAAGCAGGAAGTAGGTCACTTCAAGTGAGAAAGGCATTATCTGAGAGCTTGTCTATAGATGAATATTTTTTGCTTGTCTATAGATGAATACTTTTGTTGCGCTCCAGTTAAAATCAGAGGTGTGTGTGTGGTGTATTTATTTCTGTTTTTCATTTAAAATGATTCAAGGTGGAAGGCTTTTCAAAAAGAATATTGAAAACCTAATGAAGGTAATATCTGATAATTTTTTAATGTTATCGTAGAGGAAGAAAAATTCTCCTGTACCCTCTTAGCGTCTCCAACTGGGCCTAAGAATTAATCTGACATAAGACAGATTAACAAGAGAAAAACATACATGGAGGCCTACATAAGAGAGCAAACTGTGAGTGGGAGATATAAATATGGGAGCAGGGAAGCAAAACTGGTGGAAGATCAGAGCTATTTAGCAAGTGTGTTTTTGCACAGATGCATTTCAGTTTGATCACCCAGTGTCTGGTGATAAGGACATTCTCTTCCTGGTACAGGGAGGGCATTTTTTCTCATGGGAAGTTTTAGGGCCTACTTTTGGTTGAAAAGGGTGGGTCAGTGGGCCCTTCCTGCATCTGCTGTTTCTCAAGTGCCTTTAGCTCAAAATAATCAATATGCCACAGTGGCATATTTTGAAGTGGTATATCCTAAACTTTCATTATCTTCAATATGAAATAAATGGATTTAGTTAAAAAAGCCCTGATGACTTATGTTCAACTCTTGGGAATTCTGAACCTTTCATTCACTGCCTTATAAACTTTGGAGCTTAGCAAGTTGGGATTCCAAATGTTTAGTCTGTTTGACCCCTAAATCCTATCTCGGAACTTATATGTATTTTAATATTCACATAAAATCTTTAGCTATGATATTTAAACATTTTATAGCTAAAAATGTCTGTCTTCTTAATTCTCTCTTCTGTGTCAGTTCTCGAAATGTTATATATATGCATTTTAATTTTTAATCAAATAGAAGTGGTGTATGAATACTTTCTTTTTGTAAAATATTTTTAAAAAGCCCAGAAACACACCAAGAGCTTTGGTTCTTCTGAAGACAGTTTTGGAACCTCGTCTTTTCCTTCTGCTTGAAAGTAATGAGAGTATATTCTAACATATTCTAACATTCTGAACATATTCTTTAGAATATGCCATCTATATTTATCCAATAGAAAAGTATATTATTATTTTATATATTTTTAGCATAATATTATACTATAAATGTTTTTGACAGTTATCAGTGTGTCTTCATCATGTATTCGTATTTGTATAAATAAAACTGGTTCATTGAAATAAAGAATACAAATATATCATAATTAGATTATTCAGCCATTTTCTGATGATGGACATTTAGGTTTTTCCAGTGTTTTTGAAAAATAAACCATGCTACAGTAAACATTTTGTACATGCTTTCTTGTGTATATGTGCAAGAGTTTTTCTAGAGGCAATGACAAACAATGAAATTATCGGGTCATAGGGTGTGAACAATACCCTATTTCAAAGTTAATACCATATCATTGTCCATAGTGCTTGTTCCAATGAACGTTTCTATTTGCAGGTCACTCTTTGTACTTATATTTCACTATCACTTAATATCATTAAGCTTTTGAAGTTTTGTCCATCTAATAGAGGAGATAACAAACTTTGGCTTATGGGTCAAATCTGGCCCACTACCATTTTTTTTATAAGCCTGTAAACTAACAGTGGCTTAAAATTTTTTTAATGGTGACATTTAAATGGTTATGTACATATCTACAAAATAGCCCCTGTTTAGCTTCTTAACCCTCGAAGTCTGAAATATTTGATATCTGGCTCTTTAAAGTGTGGTAACTTGTCATCTAATGGAAATGAAATGGTTATGTCATTATTGACATAATTCACATTTCCATGGTCGCTTAGTAAGATTGAATATATTTTCATATGTTTATTTGATGTTTATATTTCATTGTCTATTTGTCATTTTTGCTCATGTTTCTAAATTTTAAATTGATTGGATGAACTCTGTACACATTCTGAATACTAATTTTGTGAGACACTGTTGTTTCCCTACCCAGTGGTCATCTTCCCTGCCCATTCTGTTTTGCTAGTGTAACTTCACTTCCTTTTCAGGTACCAGGCAATAATGTATATTTGGGCATCTGAGCCCCACACAAATCCAAAGTGGGGGGCTATAAAATTATTATTATTCTAAATAATGGTGGCAATTATATGTATCTTTCCTTGTCTGTGATTAGTTTAGGATTGAACATGTGATGAAATATGTCCAATAAGATGTGAAGGCCTCTAGGTAATTTCCCCTCACTTTAGAAAAGAAATACTGGGTTAATTTTATTCCTTTGCAGCTTCTGTTTTCTTTTCTCATTGTTAATTCTGGGAATGTTATGCTTAAAAGTAGCCAGATTAAATGGACAAGTCAGCATTATAGAAAGAGAGCAGGCTCTACATTTTTGAGACTTCTCATAGTTTAGAATTTGTGGTGGGGGGAGGTTGTTTTCTGTTACTTGCAGCCAAGTACATCCTAACTAATGTATTTAGTGTTTGGCATTCTCCCATGTGAATTTTAAAGCCATATTGTCATATTCATAATCATGTCATATTGTCACATTTAGAATTATTTTGCCTCTAGAGATTAATTTGAGCTTAAATAATATCTATAAAACATTGAATCTTTCCATAAACTCTCCAATATTCTGTTCTCCTATTAGGGTCTCTAAAAATTTTCTCTAGAAAGATTTTGCAAATTCTTACTACGTATGTTACAAGGTAGTTTATAGTTCTTGTTACTATAGGAAGTGGCTTTTATATTTCTTATTACATTATAGAATTGGTTTTTGTTGGTGGAAAGAATATTTCAGAAATTTTAATATTGATGTTATTTACTACTGGCATGCTACATTTCTTCTTTCAATCTTAATCATTTTTCTGTGGACTTCTTTGAGTTTTCTATGGAACCAGTCATATAATTTGCTAATAATTATAATTTTGTGTCTCATGCCATTGCCTTATAATTTTTACATCTTGAATCTTTATTTTACTGCTTTGTTTGGAATAAGTACAATATTCAATAGAAAGTATGAAAGAAGTCATTCTTGGATTATTTCTGCTTTGTTAACTTAATGAGAAATGGCTTTAAATATGTCATCTGTAAATGGGATATTTGTTATAAATTTATTATGTATATGCTTTATAGCAAATTAAGTCCTCTTTCATTCATTCATTTAATTTCACTAATTTTCCAGGTCTTGTTATTTACTAATGTGAATGAGTGTTGGAATGTTATAGAAGAACATTTCAGCCTCTATTCAGATGACAGATTTTTCTCCTTTAATATGTATTGATGCACTGAATTACACTGATAGATCTATTAATTAACAATTATTGTATTCTGAGAAAAAAGTCTACTTTGTCCAGAGTAGATAGTTAGGTGCTCCAGTAAAGTTTTTCAGAATTTTATTTGTATATTATTTTTTTCCCTAAATAACTAGCTCTTTAGATCTGTTTGCTCCTTTATCTTTCTGTTAATATTCCTGCCTTCATTTTACCTTTATCATTTTTCTCATATTTCTTTTATCTTTTTTATAAGTTACTCAAACAGATGCATAGTACAACTTTAGTCTCTCCATTTTTTTTTCTTATAAAAACATGTCATGTGATGAGTTTAACTCTGAGAATTGTTCTGACTTGACTATATAATTGTTACTAACTTCCCATAAAAAGTGTGGGGGTAGATTTATTCATTTGTTCGTTTATATTTAGCCATCAGGTATTGACTGCTGCTTCTGTCCCAGACTCTTCACCTGTATTTTCTAATTTAATCCTCAAACAACCCTGTGTATTATCCTAATTTCCCGGTTGAGAAAAAGAATTCTGAGAGTTTAAGTGACTCACCTAATGTCATTCAGCTTGTGACTGGTAGAACCTCTGTCTTCTCTCTGCTGCACAAAATCTTTAAAAATATCATTTAAGCAGCACCATGGTCCTTTCAAAGGATTTTCATCAGCGATACATTTCCCCAGTATGTGTTTGGATTTGATGGATGGGATAGAATACAGGGATAGGAATGAAAAAAATAAAAGACTATATTTTCTGTTATGCCTGGGGTATTCCAAATCTTCTGTTACTGGTTTTTTTGAAACTTGCTTCTTCAGTGGTAGCTACCTCTGTTTGCTTCATGTAAACAAGTTTGATAAGAGCATGAATCTTTTCATGGAGAGGGTTGACATCAAAGTCATGAGTTTAAGGAAATTTTATGGAAGGAGTGATTTCAGAATTACAGTTGTTGGAGTGAGTAAAATGAAATTTTGCAATCTGCTTTCCTTATCCTTATTTCAAAATGTTACTTGTTGTGATAGCCTTGCCCCACAAGAAGGTTATAAAGGAAAATAAGTGGAGTATTTTCTGAAAGGGTCATTTTTTTTTAAGTCAGAGTTATTTATTTATTTATTTATTTATTTAGTCAAAGTCCATTTTTAACTAGTAGAACGAGTAGTATTAAAATTGGATTCACAGGGTACCTGGGTGACTCAGTTGGTTGAGCGTCTGACTCTTGGTTTTGGCTCAGGTCATGATCTCATGGCTCGTGGGATTGAGCCCGCATGGGCTCCACGCTGCCAGGGAGGAGGCTGCTTGGGATTTTCTTGCTCCCTCTGTCTCTGCCTCTCTCTCTCTCTCTCTCTCTCTCTCTCTCTCAAAATAAATAAGTAAACATTAAAAAAATAAATAAAATAAAATTGTATTCATAATCTTACTCAGGATTAAGAACTAATTTTTTTCCTTTAAAACAGAGATGATCGTATGTTTGCTTTATTGGTCTTAATGGACTATTCTAATTAAACATTTAGGAATATGATACAACCTTTTCTCCAACATACTGAACCACCCAACCGGCATTGTTGTGAAAAAGATGTGAGAGAAATTTGAAAAATGAGACTTTTTTATTTCCTCTTTAGTGATCAGCTTATCCACTAATGTTTAAATTACCGGGCTTGAGTCTGTGGTGATGAAAGTGATAAACTGTCTTTGATGGGATCTGATGATGTAATTCAGAGAAACCCATAGTTTAGTGACCTCTCAGCTTTCATTAAAGAAACTCTCTAGAAACTTTGCAATGTGATTATATTGATCAAGCTTTAGCAACTGATTACAGTTTCACTTTATTGTTCTTTCAGGCATGATACATGTTTTTGGTTTTTTTTTCCCCTATCACTTTTGATGTTTTTATTAGGCTAGCAATGCATTAGAAACCTGACTTACTGCTTTCTTGAATGTCAGGGTCAGATAGTTTCTGTGTCGTTTTTAAAATAAAAAATGTACTTTTCTGGGGCACCTGGGTGGCTTAGTTGGTTAAGTATCTGACTTCTATTTAGGCCATGATCTTATGGTTTGTGAGTCCAAGCCCCATGTCAGACTCTGTGCTGTGCTGACAGTGGGGAGCCCACTTTAGATTCTCTGTCTCCCTCTCTTTCTGACCCTACCCACACTGTCTCTCTCAAAAATAAATAAATAAACATTGTTTTTAAAACGTACTTTTCCAGGTCTTTAATATTTCATTTGGGTGATGAGAAAAAGCTTCTCTTTGCCAAGCAAACTTGCCATATTCAGAATGCATTCATTTTAGAAATTAAGGAAATCACATTTTTTAAAGTTATTTCTTTATTTTTGAGAAAGAGAGAGAGTAGGGGAGGGGCCATGAGAGAGGGAGAGAGAGAATCCCAAGCAGGCTCTGCACTCTCAGCACAGAGTCCGGTGCAGGGCTCAGACTCACGAACTGTGAGATCATGACCTGAGCTGAAATCAAGAGTCAGACATTTAGCTGACTGAACCCCTCAGGCACCCTGGGAAATCATATTATTTCTTATTTGCTTTGATTTTTTTTGGCTTCTTATAATTTAAGAAAATATTTGTGTTTTCTTTTGTGTCCTGCTGAAGTTTGTTAAATAATACTGTGAACCCACTAAACACATGAATTATTTCACTCTAGGCAATGGACTCATCTTAATTATAAGTAGATCTTGATTTTTTTTAAGTTTATTTACTTATTTTGAGAGAGTGAGGGAGGGGCCATGAGAGAGGGAGAGAGAGAACCCTAATCAGACTCTGCACTCTGCACTGAGCCCAACGTGGGGCTCAGTCCCATCACCATGAGATCATGACCTGGGCCAAAATCAAGAGTTGGGCGCTTAACCAACTGAGCCACCCAGGTGCCCCTGATCTTGCTTTTTAACAAGGAATACTCTTTTTTTTTCTTCCTTAATCTTCTTTTCTAATGGGAGAATGTAATTAGGAGCTAAGACACTTGACATTTGATTTTGGTGAGTGATTTAATTTGAGCCCTACCCCTCTGGGCATAGCAGAGCTTAAAATCTCGGGGGGTGGGGGGAACCTGTTTAGAAGCAGTCTGGAAGCATGGAGGTCACTCTTCATTTCCTCTGGGTTGTTATCCAGATGCAGTCCTATTTGTGCTTTTGCTTCACTTCACTCAGCTGAGCATGGCTGCTTTCTTGATCCTTTACATTTCACACCACTGAGTTTGATTGTTCTCAGGTCTATAGTTGCTCACTGGTAGCATTACTCACACTAATATTCTAGGCTTCAAATCCTAGCCAAAACCAGTCCCTTGAGATTCACAGATGGTGAGTCACTAGAGACCATGCAAAATACCCAGATTATCAAAGTCTTGTTGAAGCTATTTCTGCCAGGCGAATCTATAGTGTAACAGGCTTGACCATTAAATTTTGGAGTTAGAATGTCCAAATCCTCATTTCAACAATCTGATGGATGAATTGTCTCAGTGAGTATGCTGGAGAGAGAAATCCACAAAAAATTCTGGCATGTTGCTCCAGGATCTTTCTTCACATATTGACTTTATTTGAGAAAATAAGCCCATCTCTTGTTAACACAGACAAACTGACAACCCAACTTCTCTCTTACTCTTTGCAATATTTTTTTGTTTCTCCTCCCTGATAGTCAATCTGATCCTGTCATTTGTATTAATAAAACTTTCTGTGTACATCAAACTGCTGCTCCTTTGGAGAGTCATGAATAAACTATTAAAATCCAACCTCTATCTGTATATTGCCTGCCTTGTGAAAAATTAAATTAAAGGACTCATCTGTGAATACCAAATTCATGGCATTTGTAATGCTAGTGGATTTACAAGTTCATTCCCCAGGGCTGCAGTGCATCCAGATGAAAGAGACTCTCTGTGTTCACTGCAGGGTAGATTCATGAAGTTTTAGGGACCCCAAGATGTAAACTGTTCTCGTGTTAGATAGGAATTGTTAGTTGGGTGATGATATGCAAAGGCTTACAAGGGATATTAGTTCTTAGACTTAATCATGGTATCCAAAGTCTAGACTGCCTTCAGTGCTTAGAGTTCAGGATGGGCAGAACACTGAGAGTATTGGAAATATTCGTCCATTCACTCATTTTATTTTTGTTTTTATTTTTATTTTTTATTTTTTTTGAGAGAGAGCATGTGCAAGTCAGCAGAGGGAGAGGGAGAGAGAGAGAATCCAAAGCAGGCTCTGTACTCTGTGCTGAGCCCGACATAGGGCTCAATCTCATGACCATAAAATCATAACCTGAACCAAAATCAAGAGTCAGACACTTAACCAACGGAACTATCCAAGTTCAGTGTATTAATATGTCATTCACTCGTGTATCAACATGTCTTGCACACCTACTTTGTACTAGAGACTCTGTTATACACTGAAAATACAAAGTTGAAAAAAAGAAGAGTATCTTTCAAAGAATGATTGCTTAGTTTATTGCAGCATCCTTGGATGTATAGTTTCCACATGAGTTGACATGCATTTGTTTCATTCTTGAATCTGTTTAAGCGCCAGTGCTGATCTAGATGCCATACGGGAGTAGACTGGCATGTCCTCAACATTTGCCCTAATTTCCATACCACTTCATCTGCCTACCTTTCTCATGATTTGCCTTTGTATTATTTAGTGTATTGATGTAAAAACATACCTACAATGTTCTCCTGTAATACTGTATGCTCCCTGGGGAAAGGCTAATAGCTGATTAATGTTTATAACCCCTACACTAAATATTTCTTGAGTAAACTTTGGAGGTGGCAGCTTACCATATACAGCACTGACATAGGTAAGAAAGGGTCACTAATTACTGAATTATTCAAGCAGTAATTTTTCTAGTCTGCTTGCCCCAGCATGCTCATGTGACTAATTTTGTTCTCATAGGGGCAGTCCGACGACTCTGGTTTTTAGTCTGGTTCTACCGTTGGCTGTGTAAGCTGTAGCACATCACATAATCTTTCTGCACCTCAGTTTCCCCATCAGTTTCTAAAAACAGTGGCCAGTTTAATTCAGATTCTATAGATAGATGTATGTGTTCTTTTTTACTAAGTGTAACCAAAATTGACTACAGCCTGCTTGGTTTAGAGTGCTTTCTTAGAACCAGATGCTATTAGGATTTCCCAATTTTTAATGTTAAGACTTTAAAAATTCCTTCCCAGGATGTATTCTCAAAAAATACTATATGGTATCCACTATGATCTTTAGGCTCTTAACATCTAGACCATGTAGGAAGACAAAAGTAAAGGAGAAAATTGGGGAAAGGATTTGTGAATTCAGTAACAATGGTGGTCACATTTACCAGAGAGAGAGGTCTTACTGTGGAATGAAGATTCATCCAATCCCTGTGGTACTAAACAACATCCTGTCTTTCTGCTGGAAGGACTATCTCTGAAATGAGATTGGATGCATTTTACCTTTCCCTAAGTTGTATCTTTAAAAATATAGTCCCCAAAACACTTCTTTTTATTTTAGGAGAAAAAAAATGCAAGTCATTTTATGAAGATATGTTTTCATAGATAAAAACCACATCAAAAAGGGGCACCTGGGTAGCTCAGTTGGTTAAGCGTCCAAATCTTGATTTCAGCTCGGGACATGATTTCATGGTTTGTGAGTTCGAGCCCCATGTCAGACTCAGCGCTGACGTCATGGGAGTCTGCGTGGGATTCTCTATCTTCCTCTCCCTCTGCCTGTCCCAGCTCATGATCTCTCTATTTCTCTCTCTCTCTCTCTCTCAAAAATAAATAAAAAAAAAAAACATTAATATATATATATATATATATATATATATATATATATATATTCACTAGGAGTTCCTGGGTGACTCAGTCGGTTGAGTGTCCAACTCTTGATTTTGGCTCAGGTCATGCTTTTACAGTTTGTGAGATAGAAGCTTGAGTTGGCTCTGCACTGACAGTGCAGAGCCTGCTTGGGATTCTCTCTCCCTGTCTCTTGGCCCCTCCCCAACTTGTGCATGTGTATGCTCTTGCTATCTCAAAATAAACTTTAAAAAGTATATATTTATATATGCACTAATATACCTATATTCATTAAATAACATATTTGTATATGTATTCATAAATACTTCTCATGACCAATTATTTTAAAACATTAGGATGAAAAAAATATCTCTTTTTTTTTCTTGCCACACATGTGGAAATGAATATTCATGGAGTATGTCCAGTTTGGTAGAACAGACACCTCCAACTCTTAAGATAACTGAGTAAGGTTCTCAGGTAAATGTTGTTCATGTCAACTGTCACAATGGATATTTTGTCAGTATGAAATAATCTGAGGTGTATTTTCACTCTTCCAAATTTCTTTGCTCTGATTACTCTCATCTTAATTATGAATTCATGGAGGGAAACAGCTACATTTAAATTTAATGCACCTGGAGACAAATATATTAAATATTCATTTTATTTTAAGAATCTAAGTCACTAAGTCTTATAATTTACCTTACATATCTTAACTATGGTACATTTGTTTGCACATTCAAGTTATTCTAACTCCTAATTTTTACAGCAAATCCATAGGAAGTAGGCCCAAAGATCACATTTGGCTAAGAGGCTAAGTGATTAGTCTAGGATTTTCCAAGTTAGATGTAGATTTAGAAATAAATACTAGCATGTTCCAGTTGATATCTTGAACTTACAAAACAAAAATTGATAAGGCTGGTGTTCAGATAAATCAACTGATACTATGAGTTAAACTTCTATCTGATGAAACAATGTGTCTTTAAAGAGATCATCCCCAAGAGTTAAGATTTGAAAATTCACGTATCAAAGGTGAAAAGAGTGGCATGAAGCCAGAAACCCAGCATAAACCTTGAAGGGTAATGTGAGAAAGTAGTATTCCCAGTAGTCAAAGGGTAAGTGGCAGGTGCAGTGAAAGTGATGCCTCAGAAACGGTAGGGGCAGCATGGAGCCAGAAAATAAAGTCCTCATGGAGTCAACAGCAATTAGTAGAAGACAAAGGAAAACATGCAAAGTAAGATATTCAGCCCCATGAGACATTAGAAGAATGCTAATTAAATCACAAGATACCTCTATGCACCCATTAGAATGGCAAAAATTAAAAGAATGACAGTACTAAGTGTTGACAAGGATATGGAGCAATTGGAACTCTCATACATTACTGATGGTAATATAAAATGCTACTACCACCTTGGAAAACTGGAAGTTTCTTAAACATTAAACATATTCCTAAAGTATCATGCAGCTGTTCCACTGTTAGGAACATACCCAAGAAAAATGAAAAGCATATATTACCATTCAAATCCTATATGCAAACATTCCTTGCAATATCATTTATAATATACAAAAACAATCCAAATTTTCATGACATTGTTTGATTGTATAAAATTCTAAAACATTTTCGATTTTCTAGTGATACAATTCAGATTGGTGCCTGCCTGGGGAAAGGGCATAGGGAGGGATGGGTTATACAGGGGCACAAGGAAACTTTAGAAGAAACTTAGAAATTGCTCCATAACTTGATTGTGGTTTCACGGATACATACATGTGTCATGGATGCATACAGGTATCAAAACTCATCAAGCTGTACATTTTAAATGGATGCTATTTCTTGTACACAGATTGAATTTCAATAAAATTATAAAATTATCAGTCATTGGGAGACCCTGGATAGAAAGCTATGAGCAAAGGAAATCAGGATACAAGTAAGAATTCATCCTAGAATGAGAAACATAGGCAAAGACATAATCTAGATAGGACAAAAGCTGAGCTAGATATTTCCACCTCTCAGCTATCCTCTCCTTTTCACTTGGCTAAAGAATATAAATCTATAGGATTAACTATAACACTTCAAATAATAACTTATCTATAATTTGTAGACTGCTTATTATATGACAGAGTTTACTACTAGATGCTCAAAAATGTATACCCCATGTTTTTAGACATAAAAATTGGGGTTGGGGGACTCACAGGGAGGTCTTTAATAATTTCTGGACTGTTTTTCCTTTTATTTCATCCCTTTAGTCCTACTTTCTGTTACCCTTAAGGAATAATTCTTTGTGTATCTTACAGAGTGATTTACACATTCACGCCTTTTGAGGGGGTTTTATCTGTTATTACACCCAGCTTTTCAAGAAATCCCCCCCCCCAAAAAAACCTCCTCTTCCTAAAGAAGCTTTCAGGGAATATGTTTTTTTCAAACTGGAGTTATATGCAGGCAGGCCAAAAATTAGCATTTTTTTTTTGTTTTTTTAAAAAAAAATTTTTTTTTCAACGTTTATTTATTTTTGGGACAGAGAGAGACAGAGCATGAACGGGGGAGGGGCAGAGAGAGAGGGAGACACAGAATCGGAAACAGGCTCCAGGCTCTGAGCCATCAGTCCAGAGCCTGACGCGGGGCTCGAACTCACGGACCGCGAGATCGTGACCTGGCTGAAGTCGGACGCTTAACCGACTGCGCCACCCAGGCGCCTCAGCATTTGTTTTTGATATCCACAGTAGCTCTTTGGCATGGAGACTAGTCTGAATTTCCTTATGAGGCAACTGAGGTGGTAAAGATAAAGAGACCTTGCCTGAGTTCACATAAATAAGTGAGGAATCTACAGTTTGATTCCAGACCTTTCTGGCTTCAGACAATGCACAGTCCTTCCCTTAAACTTAGTCATCAAATAGAGATTGGGGATTTGCCCAGATTGAGTTAGAGGTGGCCCAAGGCATCTGAAGCCAATAATTGGTAGAGAGATAGTATACTTAGATTGTAATTTTGGGGGAAATCTAAGAATCAGGGCACAGGGAGAGGTGTGGTATGATATATTAAACAAAACATAAGGATGAGGTTGGCTTTCATTGGGGAGATAGTCCCACGGTGTGCCAAAGCACCTTATCAGGCCCTGAAAATCCAGCTTCAAATACAAAATAGCTGCAGTCTCCTGTGAATTTCTAGTTGAGAGAGGGGCGACAGACCCTTGGACAAGTGTTTGTAATTCAGCAATTTGTGATACAGGTATGCACATGATGCTGTGAGGCTTAGATGTAGGCATCTAAGTTATACTGGAGAATCCAGGAAAAGCATTTCAGAAAAGATGTAGTTTAAAGCAAAAGCAATCAGGTGAAGAGTGAATGAAAGCCATTCCAGGAAAATCCGTTAGGCTCTGCTTATGCAGGACGCATGACATAAAATGGTTGTCCAGATCCATCGAAGCTATTTGTCAGGGCTGGAGTAGAGGGTGAGTATGAGTGAGGCATGTGTTGGGAGCTAAGAGGGGGGCTGGAGTAACAGTTCAAAGGGGTCTTGTGTGTTACATTAAAGTGTTTCAACTTTTTCCTTAAAACTTGGGGAGCCACAGAAGAACCCTCAGCAGATGAATGTTATAACATACATTTGTAATACTGGCTATCTGAAAACATGGCCTGCAGGTTGTCATAGGGATGTAGTCACCATTTTCAGCTTGCCTCTTTATTGTGCCCTGAGAAAGATGTAAGGGTGTCTTGGCTTTAGTATCTGAGAACATTGAGGTTGCTAGAATTGAGTCTGTACGGATTGGCAAAGTTGACCTTTGAGAAAGGGCTTAACGTTTATTGAATTCTGAGTATGTGCTAGACCCTGGGCTAGGTTCTTGCCCAGAGTTACTCTATATAATTCTCACAACTACCCTGTGAGTGTGGCATTCAGGCACACACACAGTAAATACTGTGTCATCTGGGGCACAGTTAAGTGTTGCCTACATTTCTCAGGTAGTTTGACCCATACCAAAGTTTTGTCCAAGAGACTGGGAACAGAAATAATGAGTGCCACTTTCAGACAAGACAGGTAAGAGCCAGTGTGTATCTTCCATCTCCTTATTCCCATATCATAGTGAACTTGGAAATACTGTGTATTTCAGATGACATAAGTTCAAGTTCAGGAACAGTCAACCAATCTACATGAGATACTGAGTAAGATATAAACCCTTCTTTTTTTGAGCCACTGACTCTTCAGAGTTATTGATTACTCCACTATACCCTAAACTACCCTTGCTAATGTAGTGTCCCTTCAAACAAACCTATTTATACGTTTGTACATTTGTTTATTTGGAGTGAAGTTTTAAAAATGTCTACTAGAGACATTTCTGGTTTGGTCAAAAGAGACACAAGGACATGTCACTAGTTTTATCAGAAGTCACACTTATAAACTTGAGTCACCTTGCACCAAGGCTTCTATTTAATCCACTGATCTTCTAGAGTGGCTATTGATTAGCACCTTGGACAGTAGTATGACTAGTCTGCCCCTTAATCTAATTTTAGACAGTATTAACCCTCATGTGTAGATGAGAAAATGGAGGCTAAGACAAGTAACTTGCGCAAGTTCAAATGTTTAGTAAATGATAGAGGTTATATTTGCATTAGTTTGTTTAATTATTATAACTTGTCTGAATTCAGAGGTCATTATCTTTCCAATACTCTAGACCATCATTTATATTATTGAATTGTTCAACAAAGACAGTCTCTTAACATGCAGTTGTATTGGTATTAAATCCTTCTATGTGTGTTTTTTAAAATTATTCTTAAAATATTAAAAAATTTTTTTAATGTTTACTTACTTTTGAGAGAGAGGGAGAGAGACAGAGCATGAGTGGGGGAGGGGAAGAGAGAGAGGGAGACAGGATCCAAAGCAGGCTGCAGGCTCTGAGCTCTCAGCACAGAGCCGGATGTGGGGCTTGAACTCATGAACCGTGAGATCATGACCTGAGCCAAAGTAGGATGCTCAACCGACTGAGCCACCCAGACACCCCTAAAATATTTTTTAGACAGAAAGTATGAACAGGAAAGAGGGGCAGAGAGAGAGAGAGAGAGAAAGAAAGAGAGAGAGAGGATCTTAAGCAGGCTCCAAGTTCAGGGCAGAGCCACACGCAGGGCTCGATCCTATGACCCTGGGATCATGACCTGAGCTGAGATTAAGAGTTGGACACTCAACCAACTGAGCCACCCAGGTGTGTGTTTATTTTATATCATCTTGTCCTCACAAGCAGCCTCCTTTGCCCCAGCTTGAAGGTGAACTTGGAAATACCATGTATTTCAGATGGCGTTAAGTTCAAGTTAGAGAACAGTAAGCAGAGTATTTTTAAAGGCTCTGGACACCTTGGAAAAATAGCAGGGCTTTAAAGTTGTTGATTTAGAAATAGCTAAGAAAATAAAAAGAAAACCACAATCTTTGCTGAAATTAATAGGAGCACTAATGAGGAGAGGATGAGTGTGTGTGCTGCCCCTAGTTCTGATCTCGGAGACGCACTCTGTGTCCTGCCACATCCTACACACCTTTGAAGAGGAGTGGGTGGCCAAGCAGATCAAGAAAGTGCTTAACATGAAGGCCAGCCTGATCCTGGGCTTCTCTGCAAAATGGGACTGTGACAAGAATAAGCGGAAGAAATAAGAAAGTACTCCTCACGTGTGTGAACCTCACTCTGTTCCATCACCTCCATGCAGCTCAGCATGTTTATTGGAAACCATTATGTCACGGTACCATTGTTAATAAATGAGCTGCTCACGTGGGAAAAAAAAAGAGGATTTCCCGGGTCTCCAGAGGAGCAGTGACTTGCTACAGGAAACCCACACCAGCTAGTGATAAGAGCACAACCATAAACCCTGTGCCTGCCATCCTAACAACAATTTTTCTACTGCAGGAAATGTTTCTGCCCCTCTTTTTTGCTCTGCAAGACTGTCTCTGTGTTGGATTCTATGAGCTCATTTGCAGAATTACACTCAAATGCATTTTTGTTTACCCCCAATAAATAAATAGCTCTGGGATATTTACTAATAGTTCTGGTTTGCACAAATATTCTTTCAGACTGGAAACCGTGGGAGAATGAGAAGACTTGTAAGCTGCCTACCAGGTACTTTTCACATCTTACTTGGCTAGATGTGTCTGTGATGATGAGGGGAGACATTTAGGCTGTTCTTTTCTCAGTTCCAACCTGCCCAGAACTGACCTATCTGCAGTTATTATGGACTTGGTAGACAGCAAAGCAGAGTGAAAAAGATATCAGTTTGGGAATTTGAAATTGCTAAGTTTGCATTTCATGTTTGCTGTGTGATCTTAGGCAGCTCGCTTGAACTGTCTTAGCCTCTGTTTTCTAAGCTCTAAAATGAAGATAAAGTGATATGTGAATGTTCTCCATGAAGCAAGTATCAGTCACTTCAGTAATTAATCCTCGAGCAAGAATTGCATTAGCCTTTGGTACTAGGAGACACATGAACTTCTTCAATTCTCAAGGGCTTGCTTGGATGGGGAGGTCTTGGGAAAGGCCTAAATCTTGACACAGAATGTGGCCAAGTCCTTAGCTCCCTCTCCCTGGAACCATGGTCACATGCAGGAAAATGATTCTGTTTGTGCTTAATAGAAGCTGTTTATGTAGTGGGCTTCAGGACTCAGCATGACAGTGGAGAGAAGAGCATCATTGTTTTGTATCTTGGACACTGAAAATTTAAAATTGTGTGAGCTTCCTCAGTGATAGTGGTGAGACATCATTGGAAGAAACTGAGACTGCTAGTAGCTACATTGGCTTTCCAAAAATCAGCCATCGTGGTGACTGGTTCTGTTGTCTGTGACTAAATTATTACAGCCTTCTCCTGGCTGAAAGCAGAAGGCAATAAGCAATAAGGAGTACTAATTTATAATTTACATTAAGTATTCCTTGGCTCTGAGTAGTCCCTTAGGGTGGGGAAATTTGGACATTACCTTCTTCATTATAGGGATGGGGCTTGGAATTTAAATTAAAAGTCTAAATTTAAATATATTATTGTGGGGCGCCTGGGTGGCGCAGTCGGTTAAGCGTCCGACTTCAGCCAGGTCACGATCTCGCGGTCCGTGAGTTCGAGCCCTGCATCAAGCTCTGGGCTGATGGCTCAGAGTCTGGAGCCTGTTTCCGATTCTGTGTCTCCCTCTCTCTCTGCTCCTCCCCCGTTCATGCTCTGTCTCTCTATGTCCCCAAAATAAATAAACGTTGAAAAAAAAAATTAAAAAAAAATATTATTGTTCCTTTGCAGCCTTATTTTTTATTCCATGCTGACCAAGTTAGGCCTATGGCTACAATATCTTATATTTATTAGGTTTGTCATAAAGATTAGGGGTAATACAGTCCATAGCCTAGCATCGGTAGGTAATACAGTTCATAGCCTAACACCTAGTAGGCAGTCAATGAGTGGTAACCATTAACATTATTATTTTAAAAATTAATTTTATCAGATACTACTGCTTTGGATAGTTGGGGCATTGGTAAGTTGTAAGTCTACAAAGCCTAAATTTTATATAATATTTTTAAACTGATTTCATTTATCTTCAGAAACACTTTTTTTTTTTTTTTTAATGTTTATTTTTGAAAGAGAGACAGAGTGCAAGCTGGTGAGAGGCAGGGAGAGAGGAGGACACAGAATCCAAAGCTCCAGGCTCTGAGCTGTCAGCATGGAGCCTGATGCGGGGCTCCAACTCACGAATCGTGAAATCATGACCTGAGCTGAAGTCGGAGGCTTAACCGACTGAACCACCCAGGCGCCGCCAGAAACACTTTTTTAAAAACTTTTTCTGTTAACATTACCAACAGCTCTTAATGATCTTTTGTCTTTCAACCTTCCGAATCAACCTGTACTTACTGCTTGAACACTTTCACTATGTAGCTGCTAATCTTTCCAGCTCATGGAAGACTGAGAATCATATCTTAGGTTCAGTGGTGATGTTCAAAATACTTACAGCTAGTGCAGTATGGACCATACTAATCACAGTGGAGGCTGGCTGTCACCTGGGTGGTCATACTGGCACATACCAGAGCAATAGTGCGACTCATTTTATATCTCTCTGAATCCTTCCTAGTGCCTTCCACATAAAAGAGACTCAACAAATATTTATTCATGATTTAAGTTGGGAAGTTTCTATAAAGTAATATCAGGGGAGACTGGCTACTAAGTGTCCTCCCCCCAATTATCCCAGTTAGGTCTCCAGTTTTGTGGGCTGAGGAACTCAGGTT
>NW_024412430.1:691419-738919 GCF_014898765.1 Herpailurus yagouaroundi
ATTATCCCAGTTAGGTCTCCAGTTTTGTGGGCTGAGGAACTCAGGTTAGTTGAACTTACAAACTTAGGCATGAATTGGAATTCCAATTTATTTATTTAAAGTAGAGCTATGTATTGATATTTACTGTGGTCTCAGCACTGCATTTCTTGAGTAAAGGCTGACTTACGTGGGAAGTCAAGTTATCACAAGAGGATACTGTGACTTGCATAATATCAAGGAAGAAATCCTTATATTTATGGTCAGTTGGTTTCAACAAAGGTACCAAAGCTGTTCGGTAAAGGAAAAGAGAGTCGTTTCATCTGGAAAAATTGGCTATGCACACGCAAAAAAATGAGCCTAGTCTCTATGTCACATCATACACACAAGAAAAATAACTCAAAATGGATTACAGCCCTAAATTTCAGAGCTAAAACCATGAAACTTCTAGAAGAAAACTAGGAGAAAATATTTCTGACCTTAGATTAGGCAATAATTTTTCCATCAATAAAAGAAATAATTGGGGTGCCTGGATGGCTCTCAGTGGGTTGAACATCTGACTCTTGATTTCGGCTCAGGTCATGATCTCACAGTTCATGAGTTCAGGCCCTGCATTGGACTCTGTACTGATGACACAGAGCCTGCTTGGGATTCTCTGTCTTCGTCTCTCTCTCTGCCCTCCCCCGGCCCCACTCTCTGTCTCTTTCAAAAATAAATAGGGGCACCTGGGTGGCTCAGTTGGTTAAGCGTCCAACGTGGGCTCAGGTCACAATCTCACCGTTTGTGGGTTCAAGCCCCGTGTCAGGCTCTGTGCTGACAGCTCAGAGCCTGGAGCCTGCTTCTGATTCTGTGTCTCCCTCTCTCTCTGCCCCTCCCCCACTCACACTCTGTCTGTCTCTCCCTCTCTCTCAAAAAATGAATAAAACATTTAAAAAAGTGTTTAGGGGTGCCTGGGTGGCTCAGTCAGTTAAGCCTCCGACTTTGGTCCAGGTCATGATCTTATGATTTGTGGGTTTGAGCCCCTTGTCAGGCTCTGTGCTGACAGCTCAGAGGCTGGAACCTGCTTCTCTCTGCCCTCTCCCAGCCTCTCTCTCTGCCCCTCCCCTGCTCACTCTCCATCTCTCTCTCTCTCTCAAAAATAAATAAACATTAAAAATTTGTAATAAAAATAAATAAGTAGACATAAAAAATAAAAAGAATGATAAATTTTACTTCATTAAAAAAAAAAAGCACTTTTACTCTTCTGAAGAAGGAAAATAAAAAGACCAGTAAGTGACTGGGAGAAAATATTTGTGAAACATATATCTGAAAAAGGGTTTGTATCCAGAATATATAAATAATGTTTATCATTCAATAATAAGACAATGTAATTAAAAAATGGGAGGCACATTTGAATAGTTATTTCACAACAAAAATATACAAATTGCCAATAAGCACATGAAAAGATGCTTAATATCAGTCATTAGAGAAATCAAATTAAAACCACAATGCGATACCTCTACGCACCCACTGGAATGGCTATAATCCAAAGACTTACAATATTAGTGTTGGTGAAGATGTGGAGAAACTGAAATCTTTGTACATTGCTGTTGAGTATGTAAAATGGTATAAGCACTTACATATACTTCCATCTAACCTAGCAATTTCACTTCTAGGTATCTACCTACCCCAGAGAAATTAAAACATGTTCACACTAAGACTTGTGGCAATTGCCCGTGGCAATTTATTCATGTAATCCAAGTATGCCAGAGCTAGTGAACAGATAAAATGTAGATGCATACATATATTTGAATGGAATGCTATTTGTCAATTTTAAAGATGATCTATCGATACCTACAACATAGATGAACCTCAAATATATTATGCTAAATGGAAGAATTCGTTATAAAGGACTATATATTATATGACCCTGTTTATATAAGATTTCCAGAAAAGGCAAATCTATAGAGACAGAAATTCAGATTTATAGTTGTCTGGGACTGAGAGTCTGAGTAGGAATTGATTGCAAATGAGCACAAGGAAACTTTGGATGATGGGAATATTCTAAAACTAGATTGTGGTCATGATTATACAACTGTCTAAATTAAGAGTCATTTGACTGCACACATATAATGGATGACTATTGTGCTATGTAAACTATCCTTCAATACAGGTGTAAAAAATTCAAGGACAGGAGAGTGGCCTGCTGTATAAAATCTCGAGACATCAAGCCCCATAGAGTAGCTGTGCCTATCTGTGCAACAGAAACATTTGCCTCCCAAAGAATTGTGCCTGGGTAGACCCATCTGGAACACTGAAGAAAGGAGTTAGAAACAGTGATTCTGTTTATTTAAAATTCTTCATTGATCAGGGTGCCTGGGTGGCTCAGTCGGTTGAGAGTCCAACTTCAGCTCAGGTCATGATCTCATGGTTCGTGAGTTCAAGCCCCACATCAGGCTCTGTGGTGACAGCTTGGAGCCTGGAGCCTGCTTTAGATTCTGTGTCTCTGTCTCTCTCTGACCCTCCCATGCTTGCGCTCCTCCCCCCCTCAAAAATAAATGTTAAAAAATTTAAAAAAAATTCTTCATTGGCCAAAGCCCATTTGTATGGATACATTCTGTTTTTTATTATGTTAATATAATCAATATTTTTCTGGCATGAGAATCATTTTGTCTGTGAAATGATATGACATATTTCTGTTCTAATTCATTTTTGGTCTTTTTATAGTTGAACAAAAAGAAAAGGTACTCAGTTCTGGTAGTTTATAGCTTAAATTATATCCAAAGGAATTAAGTCATTTCTAAATTCCCTTCTCTCCAAATTATTGGAGAATATTTAACTGCAGTCCCACGTATAACTACACATACATGTGCGCGTGTGTGCACACATATGCACACACACACAAATTACCACTTCATTAGTAACCTACAAAGTTCTTTTTTTTCCTAGAGAAATATTATCTTACTTTCCCATAAACTTACTAGTAAGTCCTTAACAGTTTTTGAGTTTTGTAGATATGGAAGATAGTATTTAAGTGGGGGAATATATGTACATTAATCTTACAGAGATATTCATAAATTTCTCCAAGTAGAGGTGAAAAATGGAGATATATTTTATTCATTCTTTGAAACCAGAAAAGGAGGGGAAGAGATGGAAAATACAAATATATGTACAAAGTAGGACATTTACTTCCCCAAAATGTAAATAAAGTATTTGGCGGGGGAGGGGAGGAGTGATTTAAAGAATAAGAATTTTAAAGTGTTGGTTGGTTGTTTATGTTTATTTTCCAAATCAACAATGTGATTCAAGGGAACACCAATAAATGAAACATTACTTTCCAATAAATAGATTCAGGATGTGGCTGTAATAGCCCTTTCAAACTGGCCTATCTTACCGAAAAGTGATACTGGAAATAGAGTGTAGGTTCTTTTCTAAGGCTCCATCTATCATTCTCCTCTTACTACTGTGGAAATCATGAGTCAATACAACCAGATCTGGTTAGAGAAGGATGACATTGACAAACAGATCAGGTTTGGACACACCATAAATATCACACAGTACCTCCCACAGCAGGCCAAGGCAAAGCCTGGTGAAACAATCTATCATTCTAAGTACAATGCATATGGAGGATGTCCAAAGATGTTGCTGATTGCTGCTGCCCTAGCAAAACTTCTTTTTTTCATTAATGATGGAGTTCAAGTCCACATCATTCTTTCCATCTTTTCTTTTGCTCCTTATGTGTGGGCCCACGAGCACATGGCACATTTAGAAGTTGTTTACTTCTACAATTCAGTATTTCTTCAGTCTGAGATTCTTATCAGATAATTTTTTTAAGCAGACTCCCTTAAGACTAGTTGTTTTGTCCCTAAAATGGTTTTGATGCTGTTGATGTATTTATTACTTTAGGTAAAGCATTCACATCAGTGGTCTCCAAAGGGAGATGGGGAGTGTAACAAAAGGAGTGAGAAGAAGGATCCATTAGAGTGTGGGAACAAAGTACCAGAACTTCTTTTTCAGTTGTTCTCTAGCATGAAAGATTACTTAAGCTTCATAGTATTTAACATGTGGATTAGAACTGGTGCACTCATAGGTCGCTGTGTGAGCGGGTCACAAATTATCTATGAGTTACCCTGAGGGAAGATGGGGGTCTCACATTTTGGAGGGATTAATTGACCCAGTGTTATTCCTATTTGTTCGTTTATTAATTTTAAACACGCTACATGATGTGGAAACAATTTCAGTGGTTTTAAAACAAATCCATAGGTTGAAAAATAGGAAAAATTCTAATAAAAAAAATGGCAGCTCTAGTTCTTAGCAGTAGCTCTTTGGCAACCAAACCAGGAAGTAAAAACAATGGTTATCTAATTATATGTGTCAAGAAGATGGGCAAGGAATTTTTTTAATTATAAAGAAAATTTGTTGAAATTAAATTTTACATCCACCTTTGTTAACAAGAAACAATTGTGTTGAAGTTTAGTTAATGATAGCACATATGGCATACATATGTTGAATTTGCTTCTTTTTCTAATTGGATATTCGCTCAAGCTATTTGGAGACCACTTAGTTAGAAATCTCACTTGGAATTTGTGTATACATGATTCTGGGTGTTTCTGAGCGAGAAGACCTCTCAGGAGGGGTGGGGAATGTGTGAATTCAGGGTAACAGCAAGGAATCTGGCAGATACTCGATATAAGAAGCAGGTGGATCCTGGATACAGCTGATACTCTGGATGTGTAAACCTGGATACTACATGAATTGCTTAGCATCTGGGTGTCCTTATCAAAACCTAGACCACTGTCCCTGTGTTCCACATGACCGAGAGGAGGAGCAGCATAATGTTCTGCTTTTCCATGCACTAGGTCAAGGCATCTGAAAGTGATAAATAGCACAATGCCACAAGCAGTGTAAAAATCTCAACTTAAGTCTCAGGTGGTAAAAGATGAGCCATGAAAACCTATAATATTAAAGTAATGTATTCTTAACAACTGACCTCTATATGTACAGGGGGAAAAGATGTTTATTTGGATTAGCTCAGAAATTCTACTAGTGGTCATCTACCCGGAGACTCCAACTTAATTTACACTTTTAATTCATTAGTTAAGCAAATATTTATTGAATGCCTACTAAGTGCTTAGTGCTAGTAATTAATGCCATTTACTGAGCATTTTCTATGCCAAGCTGTGGGCTAAACCTTTAAATATGTCAGTGTGATTAATCCCCGAACAACTTTTTTTTAAGTTTATTTATTCATTTTTAGAGAGAGAGAGATAGAAAGAGAGAGAGAGAGAGAGAGAGAGAGAGAGTGAGAGAGAAAGCTGGAGAGGGGCAGAGAGAGAGAGAGAGGAAGGGAGAGAGAATCCCAAGCAGGATCTGCACTGTCAGCACAGAGCCTGATGCAGGGCCCGAACCCACAAACCTCAGATCATGACCTGAGCCAAAATCAAGAGTCAGAGGCTCAACTGACTGAACCACCCAGGCACCCCAATCTTTCAACAAGTTTTAAAGTTAATTACAGAAATAAGGAAATCAAGGTACAAAAAGATAAAGTATTTAGCCCAGTTCTAAACAGGAGTTTCTGGAACAACCTCAGATCTATGGACACAATGCCTTGATGGATGGAAAACTATATAGAGAGTGAGTGGAGGGGAAAGGAGAGAAAAACCTTGGGAGGTAGGAGAACAATAGCCTGTCTCTGAACGACTTTTTGTTTTTAATTGAAGTATAGTTGATACACAAGGTTACATTAGTTTCAGGTGCCCAACATAGTTGTTACATGCTGAGCTACTTTCTTAAGGGAACTGCCTGGTACTTTGTCCTCAGATCCCTCTAGCTTATGTTATTTGAAACTTTCCACAGACAGGAAAGAGACTTCTTCTGTAGCCCCTGTCATTGTTTCAGGATTGTATCAATCTCTCAGCTCCTCTCATTCTGACCTTCATTTTATGCCCCTCCCCCTGACCCTGTCCCATACCTGGCCTTCTGCTCATTCCCCAATGGCACCTCTTCCTATCCTTCAAAATCAGGCTCTCAGGGACTGTCTTTGACAGCTCTTACCAGATGTTTCTCAGGCTAAACATAGTCTTCTTGGGTCTTTGCTTATGGGTGATACAAGGTTGAAGTCCAAGAGACTATCAGCATCCTCCAGACCCATCTGCACTGTTCTTGTTTGAATAAACTCCTCAGGTCTCAGCTCTTTCTAACCAGAGGGTACTGGTATTATGTCTTACTTTGGCTTGGTGAGAAGTTTGTCCCTCGGATTGCAGATCAGCTTGCTCTGCTGCCCTGCCCGGAAGTCTTCTTTTCAGACCATCTGATAGCTCTACTCAGACTTCCCCTCTTGCATTCCTTAATCTGGCTTCCCTCCCTTGTCTGAGCCTCAATTAAAATAGGGCAGGCCTCTTTCAGAATTGTGACATTTGTCTTGACCTTCCCAGGTGCCTCTGTGTGTTGCTTCTACTCTTTGACATTCAGGCTTTAAAATCATCATCACGATCAGTATTTTTATCATCATCATTTGTATTGGTTCCATATATTTGTCTTATTTTTAAAAAGAACACAGAATAAAGGTGAAGTTCTCATAGTCTTACTCAACCTCTCAGCTCCCTTTCTCCCTAGAGCCATCCAGTATCATGGATTACAGTTTCTACATATATGTACCCAGAAGCAATTAATAATAACTGATGTTCATTGACCACTTAGTATACAACTAGCAGTATTCCAGGTGGCTCACGTGTATTCCTTCCTCGACTTTGAAACAATCCTATATGAAATAGGTACTTATTATTTCCTCCACTTAAACGTGGGGCTATCAAGAACTTAAATAACTTGCACAAAGTCACACAGCTAATAGGTAGTGGAACTGAGATTCAAAGGCAGGCAGGCAGGCATCTAACTCCAGAACCAGTGGGCTTCATCATATGTTAATGCTGGTAACTGCTCTAGTATATTACACAACCTTTTGTGATATTGCTTAGAGGATTTTTTAAATGCCCAAAAATTCAGTTTAAAAATTTCCCTCAAGGGGCACCTGGGTGGCTCAGTCAGTTAAGCAACGGACTTTAGCCCAGGTCATGATCTCACAGTTTGTGAGTTCGAGCCCCACATTGGGTCTGACAGCTCAGATGCCGGGGAGCCTGCTTTAGATTCTGTGTCTCCCTCTCTCTCCGCCCCTCCCCGACGCCCCCGCTTGCACTCTGTCTCTCTCTGTCTCAAAAATGAACATTAAAAAAATTTTTTTTTAATTTCCCTTGGTTAATTTTTCTTCTCAACATTATGTTTTTGAGATATTAATCCAAACATTGATATTTACTGCTATATAATATTCTATCAGGAATATCCATCATAATTTACTATATTCTCCTCAATGGGCACCTAAAGTGTTTCTGATTTTCATTACTAGAAGCTGTGCTGCAGTGAGCATTGTTGTGCATGTCTCCTTGGTAATAGTCATGTTCTCCTCCAATTCAAATAAGGCTATTTCATCATTGCCTTTATCAATTGATAGGATGAAGTGGTTAATTTAAATGATTGCTACCAATATCTGACTGATTGGTAAAAGATGAGTTATTTGCTGGATTTTGCATTTTAGTAGACTTATTAGAGGAAATAATGTAATGCTGTGAAGAATTCCAGAACTGAGGAAGAAAAGGTGCATTTGAAGATCATATGTAGGGGAAGATAGCCCTGGTATCTTCAGGACACCTGCCATCCATCCACTAAGGCTGACTTTCCTCTTCAAATCATGGAAATCTAGGTCTCCATGAGAGTCTTTGTTTCGGCACCAATATTCCAAAGTGGTTCAGATGCTACACAAACCATTTCAGTGCCCCCTTTTCTCCCTTATCAACTGTAAACATATAGACAGAATATTTATTGGATTACAGAGTACTCTGGGATATAATAGCCATGTGACTTCAAGATAGAAGAAAAGAAATTTCTAAATCTTGAAAACGATGTGTGGATATGTTTGCACACCAAGTGGGATTTCCTCTGTCGTCCAGGCAGCCTTGCTCTTGAATAATTTAAGTTGCTTGAATTGGCAGGCATCTGTGCTCAGCACTGCCCTACCAACACACACATTGCTTGCCCTTTGAATGGAGATGGTCCAAGAGGAAACATCAGAGGCCTATCTACCAGAAGCCCAAGAAGATTTTGTGTCGTGACACCTGCAGTATTTTATTCATGAAGAAGCTTCACTAGAATGAATTGTTTTTCTGAATAAGCTCATTGCAAATAAATTCACTTGTCTCTTGTTTGATGCATATGTGGCTTTTCCATATACATCTTGGTACATGGCACAGATGTTGTCCTGGAATAGAAGACCCACTGGACCTGAACTGTAACAAGTGGAAAAATAGAATTTCCTATTAACAGCACAGCATCAAGGAAGAATGTCTAGTTCTAATTCTAACACTCAGTGGTTTGGTGAAATTGGACAAGTTACTGTAAGTGGGAATCAGAACATTACTGATCTCACCATATTGTAAGATGATTACAATAATATTCTCTAAATTAGTATAAGTTAGCTAAATTCATTTTTAAAAATCTAATCTGTTTCTTAGACACTTATTTGTATACCTTATGTAGCAGTGATCTACACAGAAAAATCCTGTAAAATTTACTGTAAAATGGACATACTGACACCTCATTCCTAGAGTTTATGTGGGGAGAAAAATGGCTCGATACATGTAGAGTACTATGTGTAAGAAAAAAGCCTGGCCACCTGTCAAGTTCTCTCTAATTGTGATTCTGTTATTCAGGGATCACTCAGCTGGTGGCTACAAATGAAAATAACGGTCACTAGTTACTTTAATGTTAAAGTGCAGAACATCTCAATCTAGGAGGCCTGCTACTCTTCCCCAGGAGAAACCAAGGACAGCAGTTTAATGAGCATACCTACCCTTCTCTTACCCAACATATATAAAAGAAATCTGCAGAAAGGATTCTTAAGGAAATATGGGTTGTATAGAGTGGTAGCAATTCCATCCTTAGCAAGAAAGGATTATGTGGGGCGCCTGGGTGTCTCAGTCCGTTAAGGGTCCAACTTTGGCTCACAGTTTGTGAGTTCAAGCCCTGCATTGGGCTTTGTGCTGACAGTTCAGAGTCTGGAGTCCACTTCAAGTTCTGTGTGTGTCTCTCTGTCTGCCCCTCCTCTGCTCATTCTCTCTGTCTCTCTGTCTCTCTCTCTCAAATAAATACACACTAAGTATTTTAAAAACTAAAAGTAAAAAGAAGAAAGCATCATGTGCTTTGTTCTCCTATCTTTCCACAGGTTGGGCATGCCCAAGTTGCCTTCCCTGACCGCATAAGTAAGTCAAGGACTAAGGATAATCTGTTAGACGTTGCTGAGTCACAGTTGGTTAAGATCCTACTCTGGATTTCAGTTCGGGTCATGATCTCACGGTTTGTGAGATTGAGCCTGAGTTGGGCTCTATGCTCACAGCCTGGAGCCTGCTTAGGATTCTTTCTTTCTCTCTCTCTCCCTCTCTCTCTGTCTCAACCCCTTTCCCACTTGCACTCTCTCTCTCAAAATAAATAAACATAAAAAAAAAAAAAAAAAACAAAGAAATCGCTGAGCTGGGGGCACCTGGGTGGCTCAGTCAGTTAAGCATCATATTCTTGATTTCACTCAGGGGATGATTTCAATTTTGCTGACAGTGTAGAGCCTGCTTGGAATTCTCTGTGTCTCTTTCTGTCTCTTTCTGTGTCTCTCTCAAAATAAATAAGCTTTAAAAAAGAATTGTAAGAGAAATTGCTGAGGGGCGCTTGGGTGGCTCAGTTGGCTAAGCGTCTGACTTGTCTCAGGTCATGATCTTATGGTCCATGGGTTCGAGCCCCACCTCAGGCTCTGTGCTGACAGCTCAAAGCCTGGAACCTGCCTCAAGTTCTCTGGCTCCTTCTCTGTCTGCCCCTCCCCTGCTGGTGCTTTGTCTCTGTCTCTCTGTCTCAAAAATAAATAAACATTAAAAAAAGTTGTTTTTTTTTTTAAGAAATTGCTGAGTTGGGGCATGTGGGTGGCTCTATTGGTTGAACACCTGACTCTTGATCTTGGCTCATGTCATGATATCACATTTCATGGAACCGAGCCCCACATCTGGCTCTGTGCTGACAGTATAGAGCCTTCTTGGGATTCTCTCTCCCCCTTCTCTCTGCCCCTCCCCCCCAGTAAATAAATACATATTTAAAAAATTGCTGAGCCACTGAGTTGATAAATCATCTGTTCTCTAGGCTTGAGCATGTTAAGGGACCAGAGGGATACGACAGTGCAGAAGGAGAAAATCCCATGGTGAAGCCTGCAAGTCTATGTTTGCTGTGACCAGGATATGTGAGTGGAACCTCACTGAAGGTGAGTAGGTGACTGAATATTAAGCTTCTTTCAAAATTGCTGCCCCATTCCAGGTGCCACCCATTGGGCAAAGGAAGCCCAGCAGTAAGAGGATGTGGGTGGATCACCTGCGCCAGGCCTGAGGCCAGGAGGAAGAAGCCCCACCCCAGTCAGATCCCAACATCAGGGAGTTAAGCAGGGAGAAACCCCCCGAAGTCCCACCTGCGAGTCCAAAAATGCCTCCCTTGAGGAAGTCAGCCTGTGGTAGAGAGAAGGAAATGAGGGCCAGACAGTGGCCCCTTGGCAAGAGAGAGAGGCCAGTTTACTCTGAATGGTCGCTTTGCAGAACGTCTTCCTTCCTCTCCTTCATCCTTGCTCCAGTCCCAGAAGAGCAATCATAGCAAAGGAGGTGAAGAATGGTACGAGAGAGAACACCCTCTCCACTCCCTGTCACCTCCCCTTGTTCCAAGCCACGTACATACCTGTCTGTCCTGTCTTGAATTGTAGAGGAAGTGAGCTGTGAGTTGAAATTGACATTAAGGTTTTTAAACAGAGCACCAAAATCAGTCAGAAAATTTAGGAAATTGGACTGAGATACCACTTGGGAGCGTGAAATCCAGTGGGAATGGAGACTTGACAAAGAACTTTTATTAAAAAAAAAAACAAAACAAAACAAAGACAAAAAACCTTTTCATGGTTCTATCACAAGTTGATACACCTTGGTGAAATCCGTTAAATTAGTGATCAGTTATTCATTATAAATGTTTCTAGCCTTATAGGACTAAGTGTCCTGAGAAGTTGTTCCTCCAAAGAGATCTTGTGAGCTTTTTACTCTGTCTTGGCAGAAAGGAAACTTGGCCTGCTTTCCGTATGGCTAATCTTAAATTGTTCGTGCATTTGTTCATTTATTCAATCTACATTTATTGAGCATTTAGTGTGCTAGACACTGAACTACTGAACCAGACTCTTGGGATAATTAAGCAGGCCAAATACTCAGTTCACATGATTTCACATGGAATAAAAAGACTTTTTTTTTTTTTTTGCTGAAGCTTTTGAAGCAGTGGCAGACGCTGCCCAAAATAAATTGTGGGCTTTACAACCAAATAGCATTCTGAACTGCCCAGTAGAAATAATGGTGACCATGCATGCTGGGCTTCCCAGGGAAGCCTTGATTTCTTATAATTTCATTTTTTTTGCAATAAAGTAAATTTATTCAGTATGTAAGCTAAGTGCAATTTATTTTTTATGACTTTGTAACACTTTTCATTTAAATTTATAAATAATGAAACATCCTTTGTTAGAACACATGCCCAGTTTTTTTATTTGAAAAATGTGGATGGCTTAGTTCTATAGATTTTTTAAAAAGCAAATTTAGATCTAGGTTATGATGACAAAACTATGGAAGTTATTTCCTTCGGCCCTAGATTATGATGACAAAAATGTGAAAGTTATTGTTTCTCGGAAACCCAGCTTTCTGGCCGTGGTATCTCTTGGCATCTGACACTGTTTTTGAAGGTAAAATAAATGCAGCTAAAGCAATGGTTTGCCTGATGCCAATTTAAAAACACAGCGATGTGAAGCCCACTGATGTCCTGTGCTTTCAAAGGTAATGAATAGGTACACCTGATCTCCACTCAGGTCGTCATTCTTGCAGGATGAAATGAAAGCTAGCAGAGCAAGAGGGTTGAGAGGTAGAGAGAGAGAGAGACCTAGAGAAGGAGAGGGGAGAGAGAGCCAGGGTAGAATGGTCTGTAACCATCTTAGCTGTCCTCTCAAAATAATATCTTGCACAGGCCATTCTTGAAGCATGATGAGGATAATAATCAGCTGTTATTTTTAGATTCCTTTTAGTTTTATTGTGGAATAATTTAATTAAAATACATTTTTATGACCATTTTATGGCCTCTGTCTTCTCTCTCCACTGCTGTAATTTCCCGGAAAGGAGATGTATGACATCCTGTGGGCATCCCCGGTAGCTTTTCAATCATCAATCCCTATCTTCTGAGTTAGTTTCATTCTGCCAAAGGAATCCTGTTCTTAGTTAGCATTCTTGTCACTGAAGATGAGTGGTCTGATTATCTGATGTACTGCACAGTTACGGGGAAAAAAAATACTTAACATTTCTTTTATCTCCTACTTGAGCATGGTAGGCTTAGAAAACAGAGACCTGGCAGTAATATATATCTTTTATACACATGCCCTTCTTCTCTCCCAAGTGTGGAAGGCAGAATGATGCCCCCCTCCAACATGTCAGCATTCTAATCCTCAGAACCTGTAAATATGTTATCGTATGTGACAAAGGAGATATTGCATATGTGATTATCTGAGAACCTTGAGATGGAAATAACCCTGGATGCTACAGGTGGATCCACTGTAATCATAGGGTCCTTAAAAGTGGCAGGAGTGAGGTCGGTAAAAGAGACATGATAGGGAACCAGAGTCAGATTTGGGCTGATAGCTTTGAAGATGGATGGAGGGGCCACAAGCCAAGGAGTGTGGGCTGCCTCTCGAAGGTGAAAGGCAGGGAAACAAATTGTTCCCTCAGAGCTTCCAGCAAAACACAGTGCTGCTGACACCATGATTTTAGCGCAGTGACACCCATGTCAGACTTTTAAACTATAGAACTGTAGAATCATAAAACTGTGTTGTTTTACAAGCCACTGGTAACAGCAGCAATAGAAAGCTAATATACCAAATACCCTTTCTGTGTATAGGCGGAAGCCTAAATTTATTAGCTTTTAATTGCATTATTTAATAACAGTCTCCCTAACCTCATGAGCCTTCGATTGCCATATTTTATATAATTAGAGATGCACTATTGGCAGCAGATTTCTCACTTCTCTGCACTTCCTTTCTAATCGATGCTGTTTTTAGAAACCAATTTTCAGTGGCAACATCCTTATACTTGGACATTTCCATTCCTATTTTTTCTCAAGTCTAATTTTAATTACATTTGTCAGTAGATAGAAGACCCAAGCCAGACAGGGCTTCATGAATTTTATAACAGTTGATGAAATAGGAGGGAACATTCTCCTTCCTTTTATATTTGGAAGATTTCTCTTCAGTTGAATGATAAGAGTGAAATCTAACAAAATCACCTTCATGTTTTACTGTGATGGTGAATATTCTGTGGCCAGTAATGTTCTCTAGAAAGGAAGCCACTTCTTTGGAGCAAATATTAGTGCCAAAGACAAGGAAAATCTTGGTATGATTCAGTCTGCGACTTCCTTAATTGGAAGCTACAAATCAGTGTGAACCTGGGGTTCGCTTATAGACGTTAGTTTTTCAAGCACTTTATTTTACCTGTCATGCATTTCTTTTCATACAGTCTCTATTACTCTGTAACACACTGGAGTTAAACAGCTCTCATATAGGTTTCTTGGACACTCCCATGAAATGTATGGAAAAGTAAAAGAATTTGTGGCTGCCTTTTTTTCCTTTGGAGTTTTAATAGGGGTTTTGTTAAGGCTGTGCAGGCTTTGGGTTAAGGCAGTGCCTGTGCTACAAGCTCAGTTGTGATAAACAGAGACAACAACACTCCAGTGAGGTCTTTGTACAGATCTAGCAAATGTCAGATGTCAGGCAATATTCTGTTGTTGTTGTTGTTTTGTTTTTTGTTTTTTGTTTTTTTTTTTTTTTTAGGTTCCTTGTTAGTGGGGCACTAAATTCCACTATGATTTTAGCTGTAAAATTTGTGGCAGTTGAGGGATGCCTGGGTGGCACAGTCAGATGAGCGTCCAACTTCAGCTCAGGTCATGATCTCACGGTCTTGTCCATGGGTTCAAGCCCCGCGCCGGGCTCTGTGCTAACAGCTCAGAGCCTGGAGCCTGCTTCAGATTCTGTGTGTCCCTCTCGCTCTCTGCCCCTCCCCCACCAATGCTCTGTCTCTCTCTCTCAAAAATAACTAAACGTTAAAAAAATTTTTTAAATGTTGTGGCAGTTGATTGATTTTTAAGGGCAATATTCACATAGCATTAAATTTTCAGAGGATTGAATGGTGTGATGGTATGATGGGTGATGGGTGTGTGTGTGTGTGTGTGTGTGTGTGTGTGTGTGTGTGCGCGCGCGCGCGCACGCTTCTGGGGTGGAGGGAGGAAGGGAGGGAGAGAGAATGAATAAGAGGAGACAAGCCTCAATGAGACACAAAATATTCTTTCCAAAGGAACCTGACATTAGTTCAAGGAAACACTTCCTAATTGGAAATCAAGGTATACCAAGTAAGAAGCAAAACTGTTACAGTCTTTGAAAACTTGACATGGGAATGTCCTGCCATTCTGCGTTCTTCTTCCCTTCATTTTCCAACCCTTTTCTCATCCTCTGAGCTGTTCCTCCCCCTCTCCAGGAAGAGGACCTTGACTTGGCAAAGAAATTAAAAGCCTTTAACAAGACAATTTTGTTATCTCCTCAGAAACAACAAAGCATCTTCCTAATCGCAGACAAACTGTTTGCATTTCCCCTGTCCTTCTTCCTTCTCATTACAAAGGAGGTGTCCCTGTTGCCTAACACTTTAACCCCTTTGGGCTTGCTCCAGAACTTCCCATCCTCATGTACTAAGTCTTTCCCTCTGAACTGGGTACTTTCCATCAACTTTTAAACATGCTTATCTCTGATTCTTTTTTTTTTTTTTAATTTTTTTTTCAACGTTTATTTATTTTTGGGACAGAGAGAGACAGAGTATGAACGGGGGAGGGGCAGAAAGAGAGGGAGACACAGAATCAGAAACAGGCTCCAGGCTCTGAGCCATCAGCCCAGAGCCCGACGCGGGGCTTGAACTCACGGACCGCGAGATCGTGACCTGGCTGAAGTCGGACGCTTAACCGACTGTGCCACCCAGGCGCCCCTACAGTCATCTTTTCATAGAAGATCTGAATCTGTTACTTTCCAGGTTCAAAGCCTTTGATGGCCTACTCACTGCTCTGTGGATTAAAAAAAATATATTGCCCTGTAGTATTTTGCATTCTCTAGTGTCAGTGTGTACCGTGTTTCCATCTTCTTTAGTTGGCTCCAGGCACATTGCCCTTCTCTCAGTTTCATATACATGTCATATTCCTCCAGCCACAGGGCTTTTGTACATGCTTATACACTCTTCTCCCATTCCCTGTTGAATTCCTACATATCAAGGATCATCTCTATTAACTTTCAATCACAACAAAATATCTTCCCAATATCAAATATACATTTTCATCTACCTGGTCCTCCTTCATTATAATGGAGATGTCCCTACTACTTAAAATTTTGAGGGCCATCTGGATGGCTCAGTTGGTTAAGCATCCAACTCTTGATTTCGGTTCAGGTCATGATCTCACGGTTGGGAGATGGAGCCCCATGTCAGATTCCACGCCGGACATGGTGCCTGGTTGGGATTTTCTCTCTCTCCCTCTCCTGCTGCCCCTCCCCTGTTTGCTCTCTCTCTCTTTCTCTCAAAAACAAACAAACAACCCACTTTGAATTGTACCCCCTCTAGTTTGCAGCGGAACTTTTTCAGAAAAATCACTCTTGCTTTCTCTATTCCTGTGTATAGAGGTCTTTCCTGCTGTTCTAATCTGTGGGTTGCTTCATGATCTCCTACTAATTTCTAAACTCTGTCAACACATATTCAACCATTTTCCTATATTAAATTTATTTTATTGGAAATACTTTGTTTATATTTTCCTGGTTAGACTTTGGCTGATACAATTTTTTAATATCAGGATTAGTCCCAGGAAACAAATTCTCAAGAACAAATTCTGAGCTTAGATTGCTTGCTTCTTTTAGCTTGAACACAGTGCAAAACTTTCAGGTGGAAAATGAGATACTATAATTAATCTATCTCATCAAGTGGCATTGCAATTACTTAAATTATAACCTGGTTTGTTTGCAGTGATGTGCCAATTGAAAGCTAGGCTTAGGGAAAACAAGTAGCTCTTGTATCTAACTACAAAAATGAGATGGCTGTTTTTGACTGTGCTGGACTGCTTACAAAAAGAAAATGATAAGCTTTGAGCTTTAA
Organism: Herpailurus yagouaroundi; assembly: GCF_014898765.1. Lineage (NCBI taxonomy): Eukaryota > Metazoa > Chordata > Mammalia > Carnivora > Felidae > Herpailurus > Herpailurus yagouaroundi. The sequence goes on from NW_024412430.1 coordinate 707,688, forward strand.
ACTCTTAGCTGAAGGGACACAGCCAGAAAATCAGAGAGCTGCTATAGCATTCTTAGAGTTTATTTATATCAGCAGTTTATTTTTATCAAGGTTACAGATCAGAACTATGTACAATTTGCAGAGTAACCATGCAAGTTGAAAACACAGACCCACCAATTTATTATGTTATCATTAAGGCATGACTTCTAAATGATAGATCTCTGAGAGTGTAGGGGGGATATTTGAGCAGATGCAGTTGAATTTGAGAACCATGAACAAACATGTCTGCAAAGTTTCATTACCAACAGATACAATTATGTCTAATGAAGGTAGTCTTCCTGGACTAAAAGAGCTTATAATTTATTCACCTGAAAAAGTTGCCTTGAAAAGAGATGCATATTTTCCTTAAGACTCACCAGAAGCATACCTTATTGCTTCCAGATCTGTTACCAGTTGACAGAAGACAAAAAAATTCAAAGCTGGCTTATAGGTGAGTCTGTAAAATATGCTGTAACCAGACAAAAATCATTGTTGCTGCAGTCTAGAACCACTGAGGTAGCCCTTAAAAAGAGTCGTCAAAGAAAATCACATAAGTGGGATGAACTTCAGATAATACATCTGGTTATCTGTTTTACTTGTAAGTAGATATGTCCTGAGGTATGGATCTACGTTATCTTTTTAGCAATGGCTAACGCTTTGGCTATGTTGCTCAGGAACTCAGAACAAACACGATTATATGATGATCAACAATGAGGTTTAGGAGAAGATATGTAGAAAGACTCCCTGTAATAATATGAGCATATTTATGTTCCTGTGAACAGTCCTCAAAGGATATCCATGGAGAGGTATCTTGTAATATTCAAGTGGATAAGTTGATGTTTTCTGTTGATGTCAGTCTCTTCTCTGAACTGCTCGGATGCTTGCTTTACAAACTGGCCTCTAGTGGTGGGAAAGGAAGCTTTGCATGGATGCAAAAACATGAGCCTCCCCTCATTAAAGTTGATATGGCTGCCTAGTTCCTAAGTACCTAACGTATCAACAGCAAAGGCCAATCCTGAGCCCCTCACTTGATACTATTACACTACCAGGGGTCAAGCTATCCATCTGGTAACAGTTTGATTATATTTCATTGCTTTTCCATCCTAGGTTAGGGGCAGCAATCTGTACCTTCTAGGATACAGCCCAATTGGCTCATGGTTGTTTTACATGTTTAAGTATTTTATATGCACTACGATCATGGACTTAGTACTTTACTTATCATGATAGTATCCCATACAACATTGCTTTTGACTGAAGAAATTATTTTACATCAAAAGAAGTGCCCAAAAAATTAATTAGTTTTCTTTTTATATCTTTGCTTTCAGAAACAGATAGCCTGGGGTATCTGGGTGGCTCACTCAGTAGTTTAAGCCTCTGACTCTTGAACTTGGCTCAGGTCATGATCTCATAGTTCATGAGTTCAAGCCCTGTGTCTGGCTCTGCACTGACAGAGTGGGGCCTGCTTGGGATTCTCTCTCTCTCTCCCTCTCTGTCTCTCTCTATGTCCCTCCCTCGCTCAGGCCCTCTCTTTCTCTCTCTCAAGATAAATAAATAAACTTAAAAAGAAAAGAGAAGCAGATAGCCTGATAAAATGGTGGACATTAACTGAAGATAAAATGGTGGACATTAACATTCAGCATCAGCACTAGCTAGGAGACAGCATTCTGTGAGTTTAAGTTGTTCTCCTACAAGATACAGCATTTACTTTGAACTAACGACCAGCACATGACACTTTTTCTCTCACGGCTGGAATTTCCAAGGAGTATTATTCCAAAGGAGTATTATTTCCACCAGGGAACACAACCCCTGTTCCATTGGATTGGAGCTCTTTTTGTATCCTCATGCCATTGATCCAGTAGTCAGAGGAAGGTGATTGGTTCTGGCTGGGTGATTAATTCTGATTGCCAAGGGTAATTAGGGTTGCTTCTACACAGTGGGGATAGATAGAAACTCAGAACCTGGTTCTTAGATCCTGCGCATTAGTGGATTCACTAAAGTGTCTCTTAGTAATTTCATGTCTAATAATAAATGTCAACGGAAAACAGTAGTAACCCAAGAATAGCAGAAAGCTGTATATGCAGACATTTCAGGAATGTTTGCAACACCCCACCAGTTAAAGAATCCTCACCAAAGTGATGACTTAGGGCTAAGGTAACATTGTGTTTGAAGAATATCAATGAGGAATGATAGAACAACTTTGGAAAAGACTTTGGCAGTTTTCTTAAACAGTTTATTGCTGATACATGATCCAGCCATTCCACTCCTCGATATTCACTCAAGATAAAAGGAAATATATGCCCATATGAGGACGTGAATATGAATTTTCATGGCAACTTTTATTTGTGATAGCTCCAAACAGCACATAATGCAAATGTCCATCAACAGGCGAATAGATAATATGTTTTTATCTATATGTGTATAGGTATATATGCATATAAAATATATTACTACTCAACAATAAAAGATATTGCTGCACAAAACAGCATGGATGAGTATCAAAATAACTTTGCTAGGTGAAGGAATCCATACAAAATACTCATGAGTCCTAACATTTATATAAAATTCATTGTGACAGAAAGATCAGTGGTTACTTGGGACTGGGGGGTGGGGGTGGGGAATAGGGAGAAACAGAAGAGAGGAATTTCAAAGGGATGTGAGGAAACTTTTGGCGGTGATGATTCCATTGGTATATTCATATGTCAAGATATATCGAATTGCATACTTTAAATAAATATATGCACCTTATTGTATATCAATTATGCCTCAGTAAAGCTGCCGTAAAAATATCAACCGTGGCCTTGTGATCAGTTATATGCTACACATATTCACTATGTATACATTATCCTGTTGTTTCTTTTGTTTCATTTTCTCTACCGTTTTGTTTAAAAGATGTCAGTAGGAATTACTTTTAGAAAATTAGTTCATAGGTCACTGGGCTAGTGATGGCATGAAGGGGAGGATACTTTACTTCTATATGGACATGGTGATTGATGGGCCTTTACATCTCCTCTTTTGGGAAGTGGGTGAGAACATGTTTATTTTTTGCTGGACAGTTATTCTGTGGATTCTGTGGATAATATTCTGTGAAACAGGAGAGGGAAGCTGTTATGATGTGAGAGCTAAATATGGGCAGAGAGGTGCAGTGAATGCTACGAAGCAAAATAGGGGTAGACTGTGTAGGTCGCAGATATTCATCTACTGTACTTTCCCTGCACTGCTCTGTGCACAGTGAAGACATTTCCCATATTTCCTTGTGTACCATCTTCTAGGTATGGTTGCCCAAGGGACAGTCTCAGGGGAAAACCAGAGGAAAAGGAAGAAGCCAGCATATTTCTTCTTTTTTCCCTCTATCTAGTGGCATCTTGAAGCAGGTGCATCTTCTCTCTGGTTCCTGGTCCTTCCGGGGAGTCCATCACTCTATCTTTTTAATTTTTTTTAATGTTTATTTATTTATGAAACAGAGAGAGACAGAGCATGAGTGGGGGATGGGCAGAGAGAGAGGGAGACACAACCTGAAGCAGGCTCTAGGCTCTGAGCTGGCAGCACAGAGTCCCGACGCGGGGCTCGAACTCACGAACTGCGAGATCATGACCTGAGCCGAAATTGGTCGCTCAACTGACTGAGCCACCCAGGCGCCCCTCTATCTTGTAGACCTACGAGGGGAAGCTGCTACTGCACTACTACTGGTCCTAGTTCCAGCCAGACATCATTGGCTTTCGGGTTCCTGTAACATCGCATAGTAATCTGCTGCTGTTGCTAATTTCTAGGTTGCCCCACTGCCCCAGATTTGGCTTTTTAACTTTCCCATCACTATGTAAACAATGCCCTGTACTAAATTCTCTTTGTTTGAAAAATAACTCCTTTTGTTTGAAATACCTGGACCTGATTGATAGGAGAAGTGAAGAAGCTGGATAAACAAAGAGAACACAGGTTACTTCAATTTCAGCGCAGGCTGTTATCCCAAGTGGTGTTGAGTAAACTTGTTAATCCTCTTTGATGTGGCATCAAGCTGAAGGTCCTTCTTGTCATACAAGGCCCTCCCTAATATGGCTTCTCCCTGTCTCTTCAACTTTCCTTCTGACGACTGCGCACCTCACCCCGCAATTTAGCCATTCCGAACCACTTGCACTTCCCGGAGGGTTGTTGCACTCCATGCCTTTGCAAGCTCTGAAAAGCCATGACTTTTGAAATCTGACTTATTTTCTCAAGACTGAGTTCAAGTGCCTCTTGCAAATGTGACACCTCTGCTGACACATAGACAGAATGGGTGTCTCTGCTCTTTGTGACCTAATCTGTATTCCACATATTTACATGCATATTTACCCTGCAAAACACTGTCAGCTCCTCAAGGATAAGGAATTAGTCAGTTCTGTATCGTTGCTTATGGAAGACTATCAGGTATTTGCTGAATGAGTCACTGCATAAAGGATGGTGATGAGTAGTGTTTCTACTGGGTATTTCTTAAGGACCAGCCCATCATCTTCCTGGTAGCAAGGTAAACGTTTTCAGCCATCAAAAGTGACTTGACAGCTGAAAATATCAAATAATAGCCTATGGCCACAGCCTGCCTTCTGTATAAAGGAGTAGAGCTCATTTGGAAGACATCTGTACATCACTTGGGCCCTCCAACTAGATCAAGAAAAATCTAACAGTCCGCCAGCAGCTTGCTTGTTTCATTGTGGCTTGTGTTCCAGCCCATAGCATATTGGCCACAATCCCAATGAACAAATGTTGATGAGATTGAAGGAGGGCAGGCTGTGAAAATGAAATAAACAATGGCCCTCTAACATGTTGGAATAAAGCATATTTAATGTCTTTGGAACTCACATTAACAATCATTCTAGATTATTGAGCAGACCTTCATTTTCTACTTACTGGAGTATTGCAATTGCCTTTGGGGGATTTAAGCTACTGTCCTGGCAAAACAGTTCAATCATGCTGGCCCCTTCAGTGATAGTGACATAACCACAGTTGTGCTCTCCAGGAATTTTTCCTCCTTTCTCCAAATCTAATGCATCATGAGTGTTTCTCTTGGGTAAGAGGTAAAAATGATTTGTAGAAACCTTTGAAGGCTGGGGGCCCAGTTTTCTACTATTTTAGAGATGATTTATACTTCTTTATGATCCTGAAATGCTATACTCTGAGAAGGTTTGCAATTTTTGTGGTTCTGCTGGTTTCAAACCAACCAGCATTAAGCCTATTGCATTAGCAGGATGGATTTTCATCACCCTCGCCTCTCATCTCTAGCAGGCCAAGGCAGGGTTGCAGGTTGGAGAGACCTGCCCTCCCTCTTTTCTCCTCTCCTGTGCAAGCCACTCCAAGTAAAACACAAGTAAAAACTGCAGCCTGTCAGGCCTCTGATATTCATCAGCATTTCTGAGATCCAATTGAAAAGTATGTTTTGGCTTTGCCAGGGGGAGAATGGGTGAATGTCCGCTCATAACATTTCTAGTGTCTGGAAAGATCCAGTCTTGTGCCTGAGGCAAAGGGCATTAAAAAGAAGAGCTCTGCTGTCACCTGCTTCAAATTATTTTTGCCTGCAGCATATAAGAAAAGTGTCTGTGTTGAAGAGAGAGGAGACAGGGAAAGAACGTCTGCCTTTTCTCTCCAGGTAGCCAAGAGAGCCAGGTGCATGTAATGTTTAGGAGACAAAACCTTTGCAACTAATATCAAGGGGTGATTGAGTGAGTTATTCTCACTAAGCTTTAAATGTCAAATACTGCTCTCTTCTATTTACTATTATTTTTTGACCCTGATCAAGCATGTTACTCTCAACATCAGTAACCCATACCTCAGGATAATCGTAGGGGATTGGATTATACTATTGTTCTCCAAACTGTATTTCTTGAGGTAGGCATTATAGGGGATAAAAGGTGCAATTACAAATAAGTTTAAAAGCAAAGTCTTATTGTATCCTCCTGTGTTTGTTTCCTATGGTACTGTAAAAAAAAAAAACTGTCACAAATTTAATGGCTTCAAACAACAAAGATTTATTTTCTTACAGTTCTGGGGGCCAGAAGTTCAAGATGGGTATAACTGGGCTAAAATCAAGGTGTTGGCAAGTTGTGTTTCCACCTAGAGGCTCTAGAGCAGGATTCATACCCTTGTCTTTTTCAGCTTTTAAACACAACCCTTGGATTGTGTCTTGGGCCATCTTATCTCTGCCCTCTACGCTATCATCATATCATCACATCTCTTCTGACCCTTACATTCCTGTCTCTTTTTTGTAAGAACCCTTGTGTTTACAGCCAGGCCCATTAGGATAATCCAGGACAGTCTCCCATCTCAGGACCCTTAATCACGTCTGCAAAGTCCCTGTTGCCATGTAACATATTCACATGTTTGGGATTAAAATATGGGCATCTTGGGGGATCGTTATTCTGTCAACCACACTTTCACTCATTGAAATCAACAATACTTAATACCGCATTAAGGATTCTGCAAAGTCTTATAAGAAACTATGTTTTCTTTTGCTTAACTCAGAGGGTCCCAAACCTATTTCCATTTTCTCTTTATTTCCAAGAACACCTGCTCTTATATGGGACATAGCTTAAGAAATGGAAGACTAAATAATTCGAGCTTTAAGAATTTAGTATCTGTGGGGTTGCCTTGGAAGCTCAATCAGTTGAACATCTGACTCTTGATTTTGGCTCAGGTCATGATCTCACAGTTTTATGAGTTCAAGCCTCATGTCGGGCTCTGTGCTGACAGCACGAGCCTGCCTGGGATTCTCCCTCTCCCTGTCTCTCTCTGCCCTTCCCCTGCTCACACTCTCTCTGTTTCTCTCAAAATAAATAAATAAACTTAAAAAAAAAAAGAATTAAAACCTACGATATTATTGCCACATTTCAATCCTTTCTTGGGTTAATGGGACAGGCTCAAAATGGGCTCAAAATGGGCTCTGTCACTCTTTTTATATGAGGGACCTTGGGCAAACCATATACTTACAGAACCTCAGTCTCTTCCGCTCTGAAATGGAGATAAGGATGAACTGCTTTGCTGGATTGCTATGTGGATTTGAGGCAATGATATGTGAGAAATTTCCATATAAATTATAGAAAGTCAAATAATATAAGTTTCAATTTCCTAGGATAAATAAGCTGCCATATAATAACGTTGCAACCAAATTTTCATCATAATTTTCTCCATCTACCTCCCTCATACAATTGATTAGTTATAATAACTTTTGTTTTGAGATATTCTAGAAGCTTTGGATATTCTTTTTTTTTTTTTTAAAGTTTTTTTTTTTTTTGTTTTGTTTTGTTTTTTTTTAATTTTTGGGACAGAGAGAGACAGAGCATGAACGGGGGAGGGACAGAGAGAGAGGGAGACACAGAATCGGAAACAGGCTCCAGGCTCCGAGCCATCCGCCCAGAGCCTGTCGCGGGGCTCGAACTCACGGACCGCGAGATCGTGACCTGGCTGAAGTCGGACGCTTAACCGACTGCGCCACCCAGGCGCCCCGAAGCTTTGGATATTCTTGATTGTTGTTTTTCATTTATGGTACTTTTTAAATCTAGGAACCAGGCATCTGTGATATACAGAATACTTATGTGTGTTGAATCATCTTATCCTTGTGACTAATTTGGGGGGATTATTTGAAAAGTGTTTTTTATTCCTGATTTCATGAACCATGCTCACTCCTAGGCTTTCTCTTATTCTTGTTGGTGTCTACCCGTAGACTACAAATGAGTTTTAAATGGATTATAAGTGAGTTATTAAATTATCTAGTGGTTAGGATAACCTTCAGTCATGTTCATTTCTTTTTTGAGAGTGTGGTAGTAATTTTGATTGTTTGCAAATGTCTTCTCCTTCCACACATGTGGTAAGCTGATAGTTCCCCATCCCCTGTGAACTTAGGCAGAATATACACAGCTTGTTTTGGCCAATACAGTGTGAGTGGAGGAAACCTCTGTCCCCTCCAGGTGGGAGCTTTTAAGAGCCATTGTGCAAGTCAGCATCTTCCGATTGGCTTAGAGCCTGCTTGACCATACGTGCAAGGTGGTGCTCTCTCAGCCCATATCTCCAAAGGATTATGAGAAACAGTTTTGTCTGTTGACCCACTTGGGACTTGGAGGTGTATGAAAAATAAATTTTCATTGGGTTACACTCTCTAAAATTTGGGGCTTCTCTTTATTGCAATTTAACTGGTTGAAACAATGTAGACTCCTTTAACGGATCCCCGTTACCTTTAAGCATTTGAAAGCTTATATATGAACGTTCTCGGTATAGAGAGAATTGGAAAAAGTTCCTCTTGTTACCATAGAGACAACCCAGAGCTAAAACAGTAGGGAAATTTGCAAGGAAAATAATTGAAAGATCATGGAATTTGGACCTGATGACTTGGTCCTAGTCCTATCACCATTCTGTTTCACCTTTGATACAACTTTTATAAATTGAATAGCATAAAACATTATTGAATTTTTAAAAATATCATCCCTGCCTAGGAAAGTGATTCATAATGTGTGGAAGAATTCTCACAATTAACTGCCATTGCCATGTAAGGACGTTGTAAAATTTTACTTATTCTCAGAAATTGTTTACTAAGTAATAATAATGAATTGTTTATTGAATCTCTTTTTCTCCTCTCTTTAGATCTTTAGATTAAAATCTGTTTTGATTAAATAAAGCATCTTTTGGGATTGAGTTATGGCCAAATGGCTGCTGCCTACATTGACTTGGTTTAGAGGGTGCCAGTGAAGAGAGAAGTGTGGAAATGCAAGTACTTCCTGAAGAGGAAGCCACACTGGTAAACCCTAAACCTGAGTGCAAATGGCAGATATTGGAGTCATTCCTAGGACTACTTTGTACTAAGGCGGGGAAGTGACAGTGCCCTCTTGGTGGAAGAGGGAGGAGCAGGAGGTTGCTGGGCAGTTAGACCTTCAAGAAGCTGTGGGGACAGTGGCTGGAGTGAGGGAGCAGATAAGCTCCAGTGCTCCAGAGTGAGTAAAGGCAAAGAAAACTTGAATTCTAGAAGACAAGCTTCCTACTCTGAAAATTTGCCTAGCGCCTTCCTAAACGCCCCTGAGCTGTAGCCAGACACAGGAGACAACCATTGATATCATAGCTTGCTTCCTCTTTAATCCTCCCTGTCACCTCCTGGGCCTGTATTCATTAGCAGCTCCCAAGAAGCACCATGTCTACTCACCTGTCATGGTGACTTTTGGGAACTAAAAAGATTTGGAGACAACTTCTATCCTTTCTAAGCAAGGATGGCATTTTCCATCCCTGTCCTCCTATTGAGCTTTTTTTATTTTATTTTTCTTTTTTTAAATTGCATTAGGACACTAAGTACAGGTAGTAGGAAGATGGGCTTTGGAGTCAGATGGTCAGTCAGATGGCCGGGGCTCTAGTCTCACCTCTATCAATTACTTATGATGGCAACATACTTAAGTATTTTTTTTTAAGGCTTAAATGCCGTTTCTATCTAATCACATTATACACAATGTTCAGAATGGTTCTAATGGTGAATTCCTTATAAAGACATACTGAAAATTAGTTCTTGGATTTTTCTGCTAGTAACTCTTAACGTGCCAGAGAGTAGAATTTCAATGTGATATTACATATTCTGGCTCACTGAGAAGGTTAGCACCATGGCAAAGTTCTAGCAATTATTTATAGACATGTGGGGGGGTGTGGGGGGGGGAATTGTGTGGCTCTCACAGTGGTCTACTCTCGATATTCCATCTGCCGCAGGAGGTCCAAATGGGACAAACAGGTATAGATACTGTGGGTAAATTCTTTTGCAATTGACAGCCCATCTTCTTTTTTTTTTTTTTTTCTGCAGGGCCCACACTAAGAGTGTTGCAAGCATGGCATCTACTTATGAGGAGGAATTTAGGATGTAAGCTTTGTTTTTTGTTTTCTTCATCATGATGAGAAATAAGAATCCAGGGGGTGGCTGCTCCAAATGCTTCACAGTTTAATGAAGCTAAATTTTGGCCAAATTTCTCTTGAGCTACTGTGGCAGATTAAGGATGGACATAAATTCTTTGATACTGCCTCCATTGAGAGTAGAGATCTATTGAATATGGGATGGTTTGCGACTGCTTTGACCAATAGCAAATGGCAAAATGATATCATTCAAGTGTCAGCTGTTTGAAGGAGGACTGGCATCTTCTAAGTTGTTGCTCTCTTGGAAGCCAGCTGCCAGGCAGGGAGACTACCCTGAAACAATCACTTTGAAAGAATCCCAGGCCACATGAATGAGTCCCAGAGAATACGACATCATGGAGAGAGAATGAGGGAGGGAGGGAGAGGGAGAGATGGAGGGAATGTCAAGGAATCCTGGAGTTTCCCATATACAGTAAAGAGGCCATCTTGAAAGTGGACCCTCAGTCCCAGCCTTTAGCTAATACCATGTGGATCAGAGACCAGTCACCCAGCCAAACTCATTCTGAATTACTGACTCATAAAATTGTAAGTGGATAGAGTGGTTATTTTAAGTCATTTGAGGTAATGTAAGTTTTGGGGTAGTTTGTGATGCAGTAATAGATAGCCTGGTAAATTGGTTTTATAATCCTAAATTCCGTCATTGTTTTTAAAGTTTAAGGTTTGTTTTTATCATTAATTCCTTGGAAATGGTTATCCCATTTGAATTAAGAGAATTTTTAAGAGATTTCTTCACAAGTTGTTTCAAGGAGTTAGGGGGTCAGTGTGTCTCCAGGAAGCTGAGGTAACAGTGGGGAAACTGGGGCAGCTGCAGAGAGAAGAGAACATGGGGAGGATATGAGGAGCCAGAGAAAGGACACAGGGCCTGAGGAATGTTCGGTGTGGCACCCTCCTCTATCCTGGGTGCTCCGACCACCATGCCGAAGCATCCTGTTTCTTTGAGTTATGTGTGGCCTGATGAGAAGCATCCGTTCACCGAAACTGGCTTTTATCTGTTTGCTTCCATAATGTGCTTGGCCAAGTGATAGAGCAGAATCTGTATCCTACACTATTCCTTCTTTGGCAAGCCCTTCCTATTTTTTCTTTTTTCACTGAGCCTATCGGCTCTTACCTATCATGTGAGACAGCTCTGGGAGAATTCCTCCCGGATAATCGAGATGTTCTTCCTCCTTTGTGCTCCCATGGCAAAACCTGAGCTCACCTCTGGCATTTAAAATGCCATATTGAATCATTTGCCAAGGTTTTGGTTACTTCCAGGAATGGCATGTTTCCCAAGGGCAGGAAACATTTCTTGTTTATTTCAATGTCTACCAAGTGCATAGAAAGGAATTTGGAACTTAAGTGCTCCTTGAGCACTTCATTGCACAGAACTGAAAGGAACCATCTTGTGCAGAGGTCATTTCCCTAGTGATTTCTAAACTACTGAGCCCATTATGCTAAGCAAGACAAGTCAGACAGAGAAAGACAAGTACCTTATGATATCACCTATATGTAGAATCTAAAAAAAGGAAACCTGTAAAAAGCAGAGTAAAACGGGGCACCTGGGTAGCTCAGTCACTTGAGCATCCAACTCTTAATTTCAGCTTAGGTCATGATCCCATGTGCTCTCAGCACGGACATTCTCTGTCTCCTCTCTCTCTGCCTGTTCCTCACTCTCTCTCTCTCTCTCTCTCTCTCTTTCTAAAATTAAACAAAGCAAAACCAAAAACAAAGAGTAAAACGTGGTTATCTGGGGATAGGGGGATAAGTGGTAGTGTTTAAGGGTACAACTTGTAATGAATAGCATATAAGCCCTAAAGATCTAATGTGCATTATAATGATATAGACAGTTACTGTGCTATAATTATGTAATGTGATAAATATCACTGCATTGGCAACCATGCCACTATATAAATGTACATAAATGTATCAAAGTTACACACTATACACCTTAAACTCACACAGTGTTGCACATCACATTTATGTAAAAACAAGCAAACAAAAACTGATGCTGTTGAGACCATGGGAAACCTGCCTTTTGAGAGTAGGTAGGCTTTCTCTGAAATCAGTTCTTACTACAAAGAACTAATTATCTTTTCCTCCTCCTCACCTCCCTCATTTTCTGGAAGCTTGTCTTTCTGTCTTTGTGGGGTTGTAACAGCACATACCACATCTTGAAGGGGAATGATATGAAGGTAACTTGGGGCACCTGGGTAGCTCAGTCGGTTGATCTCATGGTTCATGAGTTCGAGCCCCACATCGGGCCCTGTGCTGACAGCTTGGAGCCTGGAGCCTGCTTCAAATTCTGTGTCTCCCTCTCTGTCTATCCCTCCCCCATTCATACTCTGTCTCTCTCTATATGTAGCTCTCAAAGATAAATAAACATTAAAAAAAAAAAAGGTAACTCAGTTGGGAACACCTGGGTGGTCAGTCGGTTAAGTGTCTGACTCATGATTTCAGCTTAGGTCATGATTCCAGGGATCATGGAATCGAGCCCTGCGTTGATTTGTGGGATTGAGCCCTGCATTGGGCTCTGCACTGGGCATGGAACCTGCGTAAGATTCTCTCTCCCTCTGCCCTTCTCCCCTGCTCGTGCATGCTCTCTCTCTAAAATTAAAAAATAAGTAAAGGTAACTCAATCTGGAGCCATCCTTAGTAAGATTGATGCTTACTACCTTTTCTGTCTCCTTTCCACGCTCTCCTCCTACTTCTTTCCTGTCTTTTTGTGGGACCATTTTCCTCATTATATTCCTTTGTTTTCATTATGGGGCATGATGAGATAAGACTGGTCATTTGTTCTTCCTCTGCTTCTTCAGTAGGGACAGAAGTGCACAGGCATCCTCAGGCTCTGATTCAGCAGAGACTCTCTGGTCCCCATTTCCTCAACTGTGCAAGAAGCAGGGTAATTAAATAGTTCTCAGACCGGCTAATGGGATAGAAGCAAACTCGAGGTGCAATGGTAGGTGTCAAAGCACTTTGCAAAGTGAACTGATATATAAAGACTTTGTGCGTTGCGTGAGTTCAGCTGGTCCCTGCCTATCACTATCTAATTGTGTAATTGACCCCCTACTACTCACCTAGTGTTGTTTCTGACCACAAATCCTTGAAACAATTAAAGTCTGCATGTTAGATTTGTCTTCAAGGATTTCCAAGGCCTGCCACTGTGGCATTAATGGACAGAACCAGAGAAGCGGAAGCAGTGTTTGATGAATGTACTATAATTGCTCTTTGGTATGACATAGTAATAGGAAAATTCATATAATTGACAATGTAAAGGCCCCTACTGTTAGCAGCTGCTTTAAATTTAATGGAGCTGAGATTGTTAATAGTCTTTTCTTCACAGGGGTCTTTCCTTTGGCAGCTATAGCACAGAGCTAGCTTGTCCCGTCCTCTAGACTTTCCCTCCAGGCCCACAACCCAGCTCACTGTGACGGAAGATGATAGGGAATAGGTCCATTTGCACTTTTTTGTCTTGTCTTAATTATCTGGTGGAACCATCGGTGTGTGATACATGGCATTCCCTCCCTGGGGAGGGACTTCTCCTTATGCAGCATGATAGTGTAGAAGGACAGTTCTGGAACTGAACCAGGGATGTACCGTGTACTAGCCACGAGTTTGGGACAAGTTACTTAACCTCTCTGAGCTGTAATCTCTTCTAGACAATATGAAAACTAAAACCTACGTAATGTAAAGTGACTGGCACGGAGCATGGAATGTGTTTATCAAATGTCAGCCTCTCCATACGTCATACCAGTCTTCCAAAATTAGCTAAGTCCTACACTACCAAGTTTCTCTAAAGTCTTCACTCTCTGGTTTGCCACTTTTCTCACCAAAACGACACAGCAATCTGATTACATTACAAAATTCCTTAGAACTGTTTCCCCTTCCCCTGCAAGGACTACCTTATTTTGCCAAACAACCAATATGGGTCTTAGGTTATGAAAAACAATGCAGAAGATTTAGCATAGGGAGTCTAGCTGTTAGAAACTTGGGGTCATTACCATGGATTAGGTTGATTAGCATAGGATGGATTCATAGGTGCAACTCAAAGCCAGAGTAAAGCATTAAGTAATTCTACTTAGACATCGATGCATGTCTTTTGAATGAAAAACATCAGATTATAAAATTGTGTGTGCACGTGTGTATGTGTCTAGGAGAAAAAGAAGAGGGAGGTGGGAGAAAGAGAGAGACAAGAGAATTCTTCTGGGGCTCAGGCGCCTGCAGGAAGAAGCGTGTTTAGTGCAGTTTCTCACTAGGTCTACTCTAATTGTTCCCCTTGACTGCAGATAAAGCTTATTTATTTTTTCCTTTTTCCTTTTTTTTTTTTTCTTTGTGCCTGTCACTAGCCTTCTCCAGGTAAACAAAAGCCATAGGTGCTGACTCCATTCTCTCTGCAATCATTCAGACCAGTTTCCTATGTAGTGATTTTGCAATTAGTATTAACTGGGGACTACATCATTTATCCGGGGAACAGATGGACATTAGAACGTGCCCAATTTAGACCAATAGAATATTTATAGACCGCTGCAATAATAATTCAGGAAGAACACTACAGTTTCCTAACCTTCTTCTAGAAGAACTCTAGAGTTCTAGAAGAACTTTCCTAAGAAGGAAGTAAGGTGTGTTGATTTTATTAAATTCCTTATTTCTCTTACTGTATGAGCTTCTCCCTTACTAGCTCCTTAATGTGTGTGCTACTGAAAGTAACCATCATTTATAAGTATTATTGATTTTTTTTTCATGTCTTCCAGTCACCTTTATGTTTGAGAAAGAGAGAGAGAGAAAGAGTGCAAGTGGAGGGAGGAGCAGAGAGAGAGAGGGAGACACAGAATCCAAAGCAGACTCCAAGCTCTGAGCTGTCAGCACAGAGCCCAATGCGGGGCTTGAACTCTCACAAACTGCAAGATCATGACCTGAGCCGAAGTAGGATGCTTAACCGACTGAGCCACCCAGGTGCCCCTGCCAGTCATCCTTAATCAAAATATTCTGTCACCTCAAAGTCTTCCACTGGAAGATACTGCTTGACATACAAGCTCTTAATGGTTGGCATTCAACACTCTACCCAGCCCTTGTGCTTTGATGAGCCCTCTGAGATGGTATACTACAACTCTCAGAAGCATGTTTTCCCCTCGAAAATGTAGTTTTTACTCTGTTGATACTTGCTTTTGTTTTTGTTTCTTTTCTTCACTTTTTTTTATAAGTTGTTATTATCTGGAAATGCAGTAATAGGTGGCAAAAAAGGTATCACTCTACAAACAAAAGAAGATCAAAATGTTGCCATCCATTAAAGGACAAATGGAAGATGTATAGCCACTTAGGTGTGTGCCAGCAATTATAAAACAGGGAAAATGGATACATTCTCTGAGATATGTCATTTCCCTGAAGCGAAAGTGAGCACTTGGTGATATATACTTATAATTCTGATGGATTAATCTTTGCCAGTAATCATCTTAACACATAACTTTGCAAATATCTTGAGGAATCGTGTATGTCTGCCAAATGTTTGTGCTGTTGGTGCAATTTAGGGTGTCCTATATACATCGTTAGTCCCACTAATGTTTGGACACTCCTGTTGGGGCAAAGGCAATTCTCTGGAGATGGGAGCAGCCATGAGTTGTTATAAGCAATGTGCACATGTATACTGCCTAATAGAAGACATCTGCGTGGGGGACCACAGCATTCTTTACTATCCATTCCTTGTACTTCTCATCAAGTGATACCTATATTAAGTTTATGCCTTTTAAGCACAGCTTCTTCAGGGTTTGGTCATATTTAAAAAAAATTTATTTTTAAATGTTTATCCATTATTGAGAGAGAGAGAGAGACAGAGACAGAGAGAGAGCGTGAGTGGGGAAGGGGCAGAGAGAGAGGGGGGCAGGATCTGAATCAGGCTGCAGGCTCTGAGCTATCAGCACAGAGCCTGATGTGGGGCTTGAACTCACTAAACGTAAGATCATGACCTGAGCTGAAGTCGGATGCTCAACCGACTGAGCCACCCAGGCACCCCTGGTCATATTTTGAGTGAAACTTATAACTATAGTGTTTGCTGCTACACCTTCTTAGGTAAAATGTGTTTGTCTGAGATGTGTTGGTAGATCAGACACTCTATCAGCCCTTGGATAGTGGTGCTAGCTAAGATCATGTGGATCCAAAAGGCAAATGCAGAATATGTGTTGATTTTGGTGAGTGATGAATAGCTGCCACTACTGGGGGACAGTGTGAAGAAGAAGTTTTACTTGCTTCAAGCGGCTGCTTGGTTTTCATGAGGGGTGGTACTCTTCGGAGATTTCAATTTTGTTCTCTTTTGCTAGTAAGTGGAATATTGAAAAGGGCAGGAATTAGACTGGTTAGTATCAGTGAGGGAGGTCCTGCTGTCTGACTCACAAAAAGTCTATCTCTGCCACTATGGCCGCTCTTTTTATGAGTTCATCATGCAAGCACCGTAGTGGTCAAGCTCAAAGGTTAGAAGATATCTACTCACTGAGTCATCTTGTTTGTGAAGTGTTTAATGCCTCTTCTGAGGTGGACACACTCTGCTCAGCATTAATGTGTCATACGAAGATCCTCATATTTTATGCTCACTCTCAAAGATTCATTTGCCTGACACATCCCCAGATCTCCTTGTTCCCCGTCCTTTGATCTAGTTCTTTACAAGCCATTGACCAATCAGTTAAGCTATTTCTGCCTTCTTGAGAATCGATATATACGCTCCCTTTTGTCTACTGTCTCTGCATTCCAAGCGCATCACCCCTTGTAGTGTCTGAAGCTCTGCCAAATGGGAGGCTTTCCCCGTGATGGTTTTTCAGGGCTTCCCCTGAGAGGTGACATGGTGCAGTGATACTTTATTTTTTGTTTGCATTCACTTAGTAAACTGACCCATCTGTGAATCAAGCTTGTGTATTTCCTCTCCCATCAGTTAGTTATAGAAAATGCCCATGTGACAAGAGTGTGAGCTGAGACAAAGGCACCAGACAAACATGGGTTCTGACAGCTGTTCATTACCTTATTTGTGTCTCCTGGACCACCTTGAGCCTGATTTTGCATGTACCACATCTGCTTGATTAATGATTGCTGCTAGAACGCCCCAATGTTATGATTTGGTGGATCTGAAAGTATCCAATTTATGATGAGTAATTCTGACCATACAGTCACTTAATTCCCGAGGGCAGATGTGCAGTTTCTAAAAGATCTAGTATTATCCCAAGACCTATTTTTTGAATGGAATATAGTTTTTCTGCTACATGTGACATGACATTGACTTTCTTCCAAATCATAGGAGTTTCTGCTGTGGCCATCCTGTTGGGTCTTCCCAGAGTCCTACACAATGTCTTTCTCTACCACGATCTGTCTAGTATCATGGAGTCTGCTGAGCCACAGAAATAAAATGTCAGCACTTCAGAACCAAAACCTGAAGTACTACAGAGAACTATTTTTTTCTGGACCTTAACAGAAGTTGATAATAGCCTTTAAATCAACATGGTGAATTGGTAGTTTCTGTATTCCTAATGCAGAATATACTGCCTGCAAAACCCAAAAAGAACCTATCAAAGGTTGGGTTTCATTCTTTGTGGTAGGAAACATGACGTATTTCCCCACTCTCTGGACTGGATATGCATGTCTAAGGCATCCATACTATTTGCCACTTCTTGCTCATCAGCTTCAATTGACATGATGTAAATTCTCTCCAAAATATCCAGAAAGTTGAAGGTTAGCAAAATATGCCATCTCAAAATATGCCACTTTGGCATAGGCTTATTTTGAGCTGAAGGCAGTTGAAAAGAAGTAAATATAAGAGTATCTCTTTGCCCTCCCCTTATTCGCTTAGAGGCAGGATACAAATTTATAAAGGTGTTTCCCTTTCCTTCTCTACCAGGAAGGACAGAAGTTAACCACCAGAGATAACCAGGTCCTTATCGGCCCAGAGAGGAAACCAAAGGAATCTATATAACAAACCTTGCAACTAGCCCTTATCTACCTTTAGTTTCCCCATTTTTTTTGCCTTCCCACAGAATGCTGCCCCTGGAACTCAAAGTCTCTTACCTTTGTCTTGTACATCTCTAAAAATATATTGCTCTTTTGTTAAGATGTTATATAAACCCACATTCTAACCACCCCTTTGAGTTACTCATCTCTGAGTGCTCCCAAGTACATGCACAGTGCACAAGTTAATAAAGTTCTGTTTTTCTCTTGTTAATCTGTCTTTTGTCAGGCGAATTTACAGAGCCCCAGACAGTGAACCTCAGATAGGTAGAAGGAAAATAGTTCCCCTTTCCTACACAATCCAGGTCCCTTCAATCTGTTGTATGCCAGAGGTCATGAAAATTAGCACAACCTTGGGATAGGACCGTGAATGTGTATCCCATGTGTTTTTGTTTACTCTAATTTCTGGGGCGGGTGGGGGTAATTTCAAGGGCTACTACTTTGCTTTCTTACTACAAACATTCCTAATCTATAGGTCAAGGAACCCATTTGAAATTTCTGCTAACTGCTAAATATGTGCACTTGAATTACCCATTTGGGGAGCAAGGAAGAGACAACCAAGCGGGTCCATAGAGACAGTAACCCCTCCTGTGGGATAGACCTGGGTCAGAACTCCATTTATTACCTTTACTAACTGAACTCCTTATACCCCTACTGTAATGCAGAGGAAAGCAAGATGGCACATGGATCTCCTGGTATCAGATTGAACTTGGATGCTGTATTTGACAAACCTTGAAAAATCTGGAAATTCCCCTTTCCAAGTGTGCCATTACCCAAGTAAATGGCTATGGGTCCCACTTGGGAAGGATGGAAGAATCACTGTTGTATGTAATTGCTGGTGTTAGCTTCAGCAGCACGTATACAGAATTGGAAAGATACAGAGAAGATTAGCATGACCCCTGCGTGCAGATGACATGCAGATTCATGTATATACCTGCTGCAGTGTCAGAGATCCCTTCATCATCTGGACCTGGATGCTCCTTCAGTCAGTGGGTCCTGCATCTGGGAGTTGACTCCAGTGTGGAAACTGGGCAAAAGTTTGTGACTTTCCACTGGGGAGTGTTGCCTTCTACTCATCTATTCCTAATTTTTCTGATAGATATAGATATTTAGATGTAGATTTGACAGTACCCTGGGCAGTTGGCTGCTTATTGATCTTGCCTCTAGGAACACCACGTATTTCAAGGCATCTCTAAGACCGTATTAAGTCAGACCCCTCTTGGCTGCCATTCAGACCTTGCTAACCATGCTATTCCAAGATCCTATCATCCCCTTTGCTTCTAGGGAACTCAGTTCTGTAACAGCTACTAATTCAGCCCACAGAAGACAGGCATTACTGAGCATTGCAGTGATGTTCCTCCCTAGTTCATTCCTTATTGCTTTAATAAGTGGAGTGCTCTCCAGGCCCTCTTAAAGGAAATGACCAGCTGGTAGGTTTTCCAGTTGTATATAATAGATCCATTCTAGCATACTTAGCTCTCTAAGCCTTACTGAGCTCTTTCTCACCGTTTTCCAGAGCCTCTCTAATTTAATGCCAGCTGTCATTTTTTCCAAGCCTGTAGAACCATCACTTAGAGTTCTTGCCAGGGAGTTAAATAAATCCTGTTTCACTAGCGAGTTCCCTCATATGGTAAATCTTCCTTCATCTAGCTTTATATGCCACCTTCTTGATCTGGCATCTTCAAGACTCACTTCCAGACATATTTTCCCGGTTCCTGCCAGCACGTTACCCATGTCCTGTAGCAACTTTGATGTATAATCCCTCCTAGTCCCTGACACATCCAGCACTTCTCCAGGCTGGCTATGCCGAGGTTTGATCACATTTAAGGGCCTGATCATATTTAAAGTCCAGGTGGACTTTAAGAGAGCAGATCCTAAGGAGGTTATTTGTTGTCTTGTTTGGCACCTACCTCATTTGAGGCCTCTGCAGAGTCTTAAACAAGGTGGGTTTTCTCTCTTCCAAAAGAAGTAGGCCACTTCTGCTGGCCTGGTGGGCTCAGAGAGATTAAGGATACGAAGTTCACTGGTTCATCTACCTACATTGTCTTCATCTCAAATCTCAGAGTTCCACTCTTTCCCTCTCTGGGTGCTGTACTGGTATAGGAGATTTGCCTAGGCCTAGAATTCTCTAAAGCTCTGCCAATATTATACTTAACTTCTCTGTCTAATCTTCAGCTGTTTCCACCCTCTGGCTTCAGGTGATGAGAATCTTTTCGAATGCTACCACGGAGGCCTCTGACACTCACACTTTACTTTGAATTATTAAGAGGTCTGAACCTGTCATTTTCTTTCTTCACTAAATCAATGCTACTTAGCAACAGCCACTCAATTTCACAGTCTTTGCAGTTGCTCTTTCCCCATATCTCTCCAGCGCCTGGGAAATTGTACCAGGCAGTGCATTCCCTCCACCTGCATCCCATCCCCTTCTCCTCACAGGGAAGTCTTAGTAGTTGCCTGCTGCGGCTTCCCAGAGACTGTATCAGTCCATCACCTACCACCTGTGATCCAGCTGGCACGTTAGATCCAACTAGAAATGTCTATCCTTAGCCTCTGCTTCTCAGATATATATCTGATACAAAGCACCTGAGGTTGAGTTTCTTAAAAGTGGAGACCAAGATGGGGATTCTCATTCAAGTAACTCACTAGAGGAGTATTCTCAGGAGAAAAGAAGTGAACAATGCCTGATAGAGCCAGGCGTAAAAGCTAATCATGAATGTGGTCTCAATCAAAGACTTAGCTTTAGTCTTTGAACCCAGGGGAAGCTTTGGAACACATGTGGCAACAAATAACCTCACCCTAAGATCAAGAACCAGTCTTTCATCCCTTAGTACCAGTCAATTATTGCCTGAAGTTTGTTGGGTGGGTACCTTGTAGCTTTCCAAGTGAGGAAGCTCCCATTCGGCCAAGGATAATGCTCTAGATGAAGGGTCGGCTGTGAGTTGTTATCAGCTAGCACTTGGAGCGCTAAAGGATGGGCACACTGGCAGATGCAAAGGATCTGTGCACTGCCACTATCCGTACAATAGATCAGCAGTACATCTGAGATTCCACAGTTCAAACCAGCTGTCAGATGATGCCAATATGTGGTCCAAGGACCACGCTTTGAGTGGCAAGAAAAAGATTATTTTGTTTTCAGGTTTTTCTACCTTTTACCCCCTGCATCACTTTTCCTTTCCTTTCCTTCATGCTTCCTCTTTCCAGTTATGCTGATTCTACATCTGATCTTCACACCAGCTTGTAGGACAGCATTCAGAGGATGTGGACATCTTGTAAGTTTCTTTCATCAGAAAGGGAAGAAAAACCTCAATTTATTGGTCTGTTTTTCTACTGATGCATCAGTTGCCTACACCACAGTTGATTTTAAGCAGGTTACTTCCTTCACCTGGATGAATAATAGTTCTTTTTGGTTTTTTAAAATTTATTTATGTTTATTTTTTTTATTTGAGTAGAGTTGACACACAATGTTACCTTAGTTTCAGATGTACAATTTAGGGATATGACAAGTTTTTGCATAATGATGTGCTCACAATTATAGCTAGAGTTCTTATGGGCGGGTCTTTTAAAAAATTTTTTTTTAATGTTTATTTATTTCTGAGAGAGGGAGAGAGACAGAGTACAAGCTGGGGAGGGGTGGAGAGAGAGGGAGACACAATCTGAAGCAGCCTCCAGGCAGGCTCTGAGCTGCTGTGCTCTCAGCACAGAGCCCAACCTGGGGCTCGAACCCATGAACTGTGAGATCATGACCTCAGCCAAAGTCTGATGCTTAACCAACTGAGCTACTCAGGTGCCCCTGGGTGGGTCTTTTTAAATATTACAGTCTTAGGAGCTAATTCGAGAACAAGGCAGGACTCTCAACTTTTTGTAAGAAGACTAACAATAACAAAGCCACCTTAAAGTAGGAACCACAACCAATCTTTTGATTTAAGCATAGCACTGAAAGAAGCATTTACAAGCCAAATTACTGTGGGATCTCCTGCTTGGATGGGGGAAGGGGGCACCAAATGTGGGATGACCAGATAGGGTGGAAGCCAGTGGCATGGGCAGAGAAAGAATTCACCCAAGGCCGAACAAAGGAGATAGAAGTTTATTGAATACTCAGCAAGGGAGCAGCTGGCTGGACAGCAGAGCAGAGGCTGGCTGCTTTGAGGTGGGTGGGGGGGCTGTAGTTAAAGGGGGAAGGTGAGGAGGTATGGGAACTACAGAATTTTACTTTCTTGGTACTTGTGTCCAACCCATTGGATATTTTGAGGTAGGTCGCCTAATGTGCCTGTGTGTATTCGGACAGAGAGTTACTGTGGGCCCTTCCACCTTTCTCAGGTTTCCTCTGTTCAAGTTAATTGCCTAAAAGTGGGCTCTACAATTACGTCCAACTTATTTAGAAATGCTGAGATTCCCCCAAAGTTAAGGAATGTGTTCAAGTTCACACAGGGAGTGAGTGGCAAAGATTGGATGATATAGGCCTTGGGACCCCTCTTACTGTGCACGACAATTAATTTGAAATTGGATCTCTGGACCTTGAAAACAATGTTTGAAGTCGGGCTGCCAGCCATCATTTTTATACGTATGTTTTATTCTTAGAGCACAGTGGAGTAGAGCACCAACATGTAAACATGAACATAGAAACACTATGTCAAAGACAAGGATTGGGAATGTTAAAAGATGCTCTAGAGTAGACTGAAAGGTCTGACTTGGTTTAGGATGCCGACATTCACTTTAGAGAAAATCTCCCGTCATCATAGCATCATCCTCCTTACTGTGGGAAATTTTTAATAAGACTGTGATATCTGCTTCAGATATGAGAAGATGACTTCTTTTATTGCTCTCTGCTTTTCCTTAAGTGTTGTCATTTTTCATGGCATAGAGGTGACCTCGAAAGAGAATATGTTCAGTACAGAACAGACTATCCTTTCTCTATTCACATTAAAATAAGGACATTATCACCACAATCATTAACATTATCCTGCGCCTCCTTCTTCTGGTCCCCCTCCTCTTCCCCCTCCCTCCCCATCATCAAATTGTTAACTCTCACCGAGGGCTAATTATGTCTCAGGCAAAATGTTATGAGCTTTATAGGTATCATCTCATTTAATCCTCAAAACATTTGTATGAAGCTAATACAATTTTTTTTTTTGAGAGAGAGAGAGACAGAGAGACAGAGAGAGAGAGACAAAACATGCAAGCAAGCTGGGGAGGGGCAGAGTGGGGTGGGGAGAGAGAGTCCCAAGCAGGGTCCACACCCAGGGCAGAGATCAATGTGGGGCTCAATTCTACCACCATGAGATCACGACCTGAGCCGAAATCGAGAGTTGGTGGCTTAATCAACTCAGCCACCCAGGCACCCCAACTAATATGCTTACTAGACTCATTTTACAGATGAGAAACTAATGTAGAGAGGACTTTAACATTTTCCCTGATAGGGAAAAATCTGTTACAAGATGGCTGACAGGACTAATAGGGAAATTCCAGTCCCCCACTGAAGACTCCCCTTTGGGGTTCTTCTTCCTACCCCGCTTGCCGCAGGTGCCAAATTACTGCTAATGTGGAAATGTGGAAGTAACAGACAATAAATTGTTCCCTCTATTTAATGCTCAGGACTCAGACCTCTGGAGAGTGATCTCCTCTGAGCCTGCTGGTGTGAAATAAACCTTCTGCCTTCCAAGATCTCCGAGTGCCACTTGGTTCTTCCGCCGGGTGATCCAGACCAGGTTCCGTAACATCCCCACAGTCACACTTCGAGTTTGTAATAGCACCTGGATTTGAACTGAAGTTGGCTCATATTAGAATTTAGTATTGTAAACATAGTGACCTATGTTGGGCAGTTAGATCAGAAGGCAAGTCAGTTTCAAAGGAAGGTAAATGTCATCAATTTAGTTTAGAAATTTATTGCATTTATGTTGGTGAATTCAGGGGAACACTTATAGGCCAACCAGAAATCCTAGAGAAGGACAAGATAAGAAGCTCCATGTTGCAGAAGGATGTTGTCTTGTAACCACAAGAGTAAAAGCACAGAAAATGACTACAGTTTGAAAAAATGGAACACTAGATATTTTTTTCTTGGTTTCTCTGACAACAGGGGCCACTCTTCATAATAATTTTACTAAGAAATGTTTATGCAAATAAAGTACATGTTATCAGGCATAAAATAACATGTGTTTTAGACGTTTCCTTAGAAGTCTGAGAAGTGTGGGAGGAATGTCTGCTGTGATAGAGAAGAGGGCAAAATGGGATAGACTTACGTAATGGTACAAAGGGATTTTCCTGAGCCCACATACTCTAGAATTTGGTGGGTACAAGAAAATGATTATATCTTTTTCTAATTTGTGTATAGGTTTTATAAGTAAATGAAACGTATTGTGTATTCACACTGCTTTATTTTCTCTGACACCAGTGCTGCATTGGGAAAAAAGAAAAAAAAAAAAAAAAACAGGGAAAAGAAAGAGTAGGTGAGTCAATAAACCTTATAGGACTGGCAGGTATGATGAAGGGGAGTAAAAAGCAATCCCCCCCCCCCCCTTGATTTCTAAATTCTTGGTTAGAATAGGACTCCTATTACAAGAAACACATTCAGGAAAGAAAAACAAACATGTTTATTAACATGTATATGTTGTGTATACCTGAAAGATACCCAGGGAAAAATGAGTAGTAACTCTTCCAATTCAAGTTTAATACCATCTTCTGAGAAAGACAAAAGGAAAAGAGTTTGGGGGAGGGCAGCTGGGAAGGTGACCAGGAAAAGCCTGGTAAACAGGGAAAAGGTTTGTTATGCAGATGTAAGTTTGAGCCTTTTCCCATTGATAAGATTCTCTTGTGATTTAGAGCAATCCTTTTCTTTTCAGTTCAGAGAGGGAGACACCCTTTATAAATGGAGATTCTCTTTATAAATGTAAATTTCCCTTACAAAAGGATAACTTACATTCTGTTTTCAGAGCTTTTTCTGGATCTGCTGTTTCTTAAAATAACCAGCTCAAAATAATTCTTATGCCAAAGAGGCATGTTTTGGGGTAGATTCTGCCAGCCATCATTTACATTATTAATAATAAAATATACACCAAACTACTTAGGTTGATTTCTTAGGTGATGAGTGGATTGGAAACAAAAAACAATTTGTTTTTAAGTTCATTTATTTTGAGAGAGAGAGAGAAAGAGAGAGAGCATGAGCAAGCAGGGGAGGGGCTGAGAGAGAGGGGAAGAGAGAATCTCTTAACCATGGGAATTATTCTTAAATTTAATCTGGTCCGGCAACAGCTTTTCAGAGGACCTAGACGAACTCATACCTTTATGTGGGAAAGGTGGAAAAGTAAGACTATATATCCATATTTGCTTGTATTTATATGAAATACACTAGAAGAATATAGAAAACAAGAAGTTAAGGGAAGCAAAAGAAATGGGGTGGTGGTAATGCATTGGGTGGAGAGAGGGGAGAGAGCAAGACTTTTGGAATGTGTTATCTATGCAAAAAAAATTTTAAAGGCTCTTGGAAAAAGTAATAAAAAGCATCCAGAACTGTGTTTAACAGCTTCAGCAGAGTGTACACAATGAGAGAGTGGTAAATGCCTTAAAAATCTCAGAGTACTTACCTAGAGAAAGTCCAAAAAAATCAAAAGCTGACCTCTATAAGGTCACTGCAAGTCTCAGGACTTAAAATTTGATATTATGATATTTAAAGTTTTTTTTTTCAATGCTTATTTATTTTGAGAAAGAGTACACAAGAGCAAGGGCAGAGATAGAGGGAGAGAGAGAATCCCAAGGAGGCTCCATGTTGTCAGTGCAGAGCCCGATGCCGGGTTTGATCTCATGGCTGTGAGATCATGACCTGAGCCGAAATCAAGAGTCCGACACGGAACTGACTGAGCCACCCAGGCACCCCTGATATTATAATATTTAAATATTGTGAGATTATAAAGCAAGAACAAAAATTGTAGAGAGGAACCCACTTCAATAGAAACTTAAGTGCCTGAATGTGATTGAGATTATAAGCCTTTAGAAAATACTATAGACTTTAAGCTGTAGAATTACTATAGACTTTAATACTATAGATTATAAGCCTTCAGAAAATACATAGACGGTATCTATGTAATTCTTCTCAAGCAGTCTTTTGTAAAGCCAATATTTTCAGGTTATTAATTAAATTATTTGTCCTGTTCCTTCAGCTGATCGGAGTATTCTAGCCTCAATGGCTAAACACTTGGGTCCGTTACTAGGGGTAGAGATGTGAAAGGGATACACTCTGACTTCAGACAGTTCTTTCTTGGTCTTCCATGAGCAAAATAAGAAACACTTGCAAGTTTCTGTAAAGCAGAGGTATATGTACTTCCCTAGCAGATGAATAAAGAGGCAGTGCCAGAAGAAAGAGGACAGAACAGATTAATTCTTCTTGAAGGCATTGGGGGATGGGTGCTTCATGAAGATGACATTTGAAATAGATGCTTAAATCCAATTGTTATTTGTATGTTTGTTTTTCTGAGTTAAGGAAGGGGGATGGACATTCCAGATGGAGGGAACTTTTGAAATAGATGCGTGGAGATGTGGAAGGTCATGGTGGATGCAGGGGCACTAGAGCAAGCCCACGAGTGTGAGTGAAGGGAATGGCAACAAGTGAGTCTAGAGAGTGAAGGGATGCCGTCCTAAGCATTTTGGACTTTGTATTAGAAAAAAAAAAGGCGGGGGGGGGGGTTAGGCATCGATGGTTCTAGAGAGGAGTGTGATGTGTTGGGATTCATGGGCTGTGCAGGAGGGATATAGACTATAATGGGAAAGGACCAGAGTCAGGGAGGTCAGATCCAAGGTTATCAAAATAATCCAAATGAGAGATGACAGAGGGCTGCAGTGATGCAGGGGCCATTTCCAGGCCCAATCAGTAATATATGGAGACAACTGGATAGGAAGATAAAGGGGGAAAAGTAGTCAAAGCACACTGATGGATTTCTAGCTCTGTTCACGGGGTCATGATGATATTGTTAGATAAAACAGGAAAAAAGATCAGACACAGATTTGGAGAGAAACAAATGAGTTTGATAAGGTTAACACACTGGTTCCAAATTTTTAGCCTCTGAAGAATTTTTTCCTGGTTCTCAGCTATCAGTTTATGGACTAGTTGTTTCCCTAAATATTACCATGTCCATAATAATAGGCATTAATGAGAATACCCAGAAAGCAAATGATAAACACACATAGCCCTTGTCCTCTATAATGCCCTGCTCAGACAGATGTCCCAGGGTAGGAGATGGAGATGTGTGCTTTAAAGACCAATGTCTGGGTGGCCTAAGATGGGAATCTAATAAATGAAAAAAACCTAACATGATCTAAGATACGGCATCCATTTGCTAGACCTTGCAAGCTGACTTTATTACAGACTGTCAGGGTAGACAGTGACAGATCATTTTGTAGGGCCCAGAGAGAGCCAGATCTATCTGCCTAGAAAAACAAATAAATCCCAGTTCAGAACTGAGGTTAAAAAAGATTTACAAGGCACAGTGATGCATGTACCCCCTTCTGGGTGGGTTGTGGTGGCTGGCCACGGGAGGCTAGCCTCATTGGTTCACATATCCTGCCATCTGGGGACATGGCGAATTCCTGGGCTCATTGTACAGGACATTTTCCCATTTCCCTCTCTATGGTCTAGTTTGGGCAGAAAAATGGACGACAGGCTGGGGAGGATAAAAAATAAACAAGAGAGGGAAAAGAGTCTCTCTCTGAGCAATCTTATAAAACAAAGCATAAATCTTTAACTGCCTGACCTTTCAGCTCACATGATTCTTGGTGCAGAAGGGATAAATCAGGGCTCATCTAGAGGCTCCGGGGAGGATAGCTTCCTGCCTTCCAACAAGAAGCAACCTATTTGTGGAAAGCACATAGATGTGTCATTGTTTTTAATAGAAGCTCAATTGATTTCCTAGAAATTGAAATGTTCCCTTGGTTGGGAAATGAAATTTCTAGTTGGCCGTTCCACCTTTGGCTGCCCCTTGGTGGAAAGTCTTATTGCACATTGCTAGAATTAGCAGAGAGAGGTCAAGTGAAAGGTCTTGGGGTCACACTTCCTCATAACAGGACACCATCTCCTAAATGCAAATAAAACTGGCAGAGGTTGAAGGTTGCACAGACGCAACTCCTACAATATAGTGAAGGAGGTTATTGTTAACCCCTCTTTTGCTGGTCGCTGTTTTCCCTGCCCTGTGTTGCTCTCTTGCCATCACAGCCCATAAATATTCCATTAGAGCCAAGGATGGTTCCCAGATGCAGCGGTAAAGCAGGTATTTTCTACGTGAGGGGTTACTTGGCACTTCACTGCAGCCCGACCCTTTGTCCCAGCAGCCAAAGTAATGAGTATTTGAAAAAAATTAAATTCGTTTCTTAAATGCATGGAGAAAGGGGTGTGTTTTTTCTCAGTAAGCTGACAGTGTTATCACGTGACTGAAGTTCCCCCTTCAGAAAAAGGAAAACTTTTTTTTTTTCTTTTTACTTTATCTGTAGGGTGGTAGTAGTGGTGACCAGAAACGAGGAGATGGTAAATTAATAGTTTGAAGGTAGAATTGGAAATCACAGCTCATTGGTAAAGCCTACTGTTAGAGTTCCTAGAACCAAAGATGAGTTTTGATCATTTTTGACCTGTCTCTCTTTTTTTAAATTATTAAGGCTGCTGAAATGTGGGGGAAAAAAAAAAAGGCAGATATGCCAGGAGCCCATACTTCCTGAGGTACTTATTATGAAAAAAAAAAAAATCAAGGAAATAATTATTTTATTTCATTGAAAAGATAAGCTTCTGAATCCTTCCCAGATCCCCTTTGCCTGAGTCTTTCCTCCTGGCCCTTTTCAAGTATGGCAGCCACTTCATGAAAAGGAGCTGCTTCTGAAGCCCCAGTGTCACAGGAAATTAACTAGAGCACCTCCTAGAGGCAACAGCCCAACTTCCTAAGGAAAAGAGAACGTATTCCTCAGTTTAGGATGGCTATATCTGAGGGTATCTGTCATTTAAAGAACAATGGCCATTATCAATGAATGCCATTTTGTTTAAATGCCTTTTCTTTAAATGCCATTTTGTTAGCAGATTATTTCTGCATTTGCTTTTTCTAAGATTGTCCAAGCTGCTAAAATACAGAAAAAGAAGTAGTGATAATTTAGGCTGGAGTAACGATGTTGATCTCTTTGGCACCAATATCATCAATTTGTCCTGCTTCGTTTACTAATATTTACTATTAGTTTGCATTTGTCCTATTATTTAAGATTTATTTATGACCTAGTGGGGACCAGTTGGACTGAAAATTAGAATATCATTTTAGGTCTCTAATTTACTTTTTGTTGACACAGGGTAATTTAGCCTCTGTGTATCAGATTCCAAGTATATATCTCAATCTGATGATAATTAGTCTACTTTTAAATTACTGGTTTTAGGGGCCCCCGGGTGGCTCAGTCAGTTAGGCATCCAACTCTTGGGTTCTTCAGCTCAGGTCATGATCTTAATTTCATGAGTTTGAGCCCTGAGTCAGGCTCTGTGCTGGCAGTACAGGGCTTGCTTGTGATTCTCTCTCTCCCTCTCTCTGCCTCTTCCCCACTCTCACTGTCTCTGTCTCTCTCAAATAAATAAACTTAAAAAAACAAACAAACAAAATAAAATTACTGATTTTTATCCATACATGTTACAAATGGCATGCATTTAACATGATTTTAAAAAATAATAAAAACCACACTAGCCAAAAAAAAAAAAAAAAAAAAAAAAATCCAGAAGGGATTTACACAGGAAATGACAACTAGGCTTATAGTTGCTTCTTATTAAAATATTTTCTAAATACTTATTAATATTCAAATAAATGAGTTTGGTCCCAGTTTTCAGAATGAATTTTATGTTGAATATACCTTATTTATTGCCATACTGATAGTAGAAATCCACCAATAAGTGGTTCAACATTCCTAGTAATATATGAGGAAGGTCAGAGGAAGACTGATTTTTTAAAAATGATTGATTTACCTCTTTTCTAGGTTATTTCTTCATTAATAACTCACATTTAAATGGTAGTAAAATAGTCTTGTGATTTTTCAAGAATAGTTAATAGTCCAAAGGCTGCCCTTGGCTAAGGGCCATGTATTTCAGGTCTTTTTTTTATACTCATCTATTTATTTCACCCAGCCAATCCCAGCATGGAAGCTACTGCTACTTATATGAAGCTTTTCAATTTAGTCATACATGTGGTAGTAGGCTTATTTTATTTTATTTTATTTTATTTTACGTTTACTTATTTTTGAGACAGAGCATGAATGGGGGAGGGTCAGAGAGAGAGGGAGACACAGAATCGGAAACAGGCTCCAGGCTCTGAGCTGTCAGCACAAAGCCCGACGCGGGGCTCGAACTCACGGACCGGACCGCGAGATCGTGACCGCAGCTAAAGTCGGACGCTCAACCCACTGAGCCACCCAGGCGCCCCAAGGTGTGTTTAAACTTGCATTTATCTTACCCTGCAGGAACAGGATGATATTTAAGTTACAAAGGCTTTGGGAAATTTGGAAGAAGTTGGGGGAAAGTGGGGAAGAAGCAATAAAATCAGATAGCCTCATTCTCTCCCTCGAGCAAGAAAAATGCATCCACCCAACAAGTGTACACCTGTTTTCCTGCTTGCAGTCTCTGTGCAAATCATTGCCTATTGTTAGGGAAGTAGACAGGGTCTGTTTTGTAAGACTAAGGAGCAATACAGTGTTTATTTTGCCTCCAAATCATCAAGAAGCATGCTAATTTTCCATGATTTGGAAAGGTTTGGAAGTATGATGGATAGTCATCACTTTGTTAATTAACAACTCAAGGGCCACCCACAGTGGTTGGTAATGACAGAGCAGCTGCAAAAGACACACTTGCTCACCCTAAGTGTGCCCAAGTGCACCCTTCTAGGGACTGCTGTCTGTTCCCAGGGGTGAAAGTTAACAGATGATAATGTCCTCCTACGTAGCTGTTCCTGGCAGATGTTTTTCTCGCTCGACCTGGTACTGTGGAGTCACTTCTTTTGTTGCTGTTTCTATTCCTCTTTGCTTGGGTTTCCTCTTAATTTATTCACTCAGACAGGAGTAGTCTTTCCATTAGAAACATAAAGTAAACCACCAAGCCACAAAATTGCTCACTCAAACCACACCACCTATAATAAAAGATGTGTTTAGAAAACTGATAGAACAAGCGTATGTTCCTTCTTCAGTTCTGTGTTTCAAAAGACACTGCCTCTTAGTTGCCCTTAGCTGTTCTTAATTTTTGAAAATATTTTATTTATTTTTGAGAGAGAGCGTGCGAGAGAGCGAGCGAGTGGAGGAGGGGCAGAGACAGGGAGACACAGAATCCAAAGCAAGCTCCAGGCTCTGAGCTGTCAGCACAGAGCCCGACGCGGGGCTCG
>NW_024412430.1:743919-769452 GCF_014898765.1 Herpailurus yagouaroundi
AGCCTAAAGTACCATTGATTATTCATTGGATTCTGGGATGGGCTGGCTACACAAGCATTCATTAATCCCTTCAGTGCCCCAGGGCACCCAGAATAGTTTCAGCTCCAAACAGGTCTCTAGTTCAAGAGTTTAGCCAAAGGAAAGATGCTTGGGTTGGGAAGTTTTCCCCCATATATAACATGTAGCACATCGTTTTGGATTCTGATTCAAGTTCCTGCTGTTATATCCTTGACCCTTTTTTTATGCCCTTTTCCTGCAGAAATGTTTCCCTGCGGTTGTTTTCTCTTCTCACACTGTAGCCACATTTCCAGTACTAAAAGGAGCTATACGTTTGGAACCCAAGATCAGAGCACGAGTTTCAACAGACGTTGTGGCAAATGTTGCGACAATAGTACAGACATTGAAATCTGTATTGACCCAGAAATTGACTGACCTCCTTCTCAACTTCAGCAGGACCAGAGAGAAACCCTCGAACATCCTCTTTTCTCCTCTATGCAACGATGGCCTCTCTCCTCCAAGTACCATCACCCTCACGAGTCCTCAAACCTGGCCACATGTTTAGTCACCCAGGGAGCTTTTAACGAATACAATTCCCTGGGCTCCATCCCAGACCTCTGGGACAAAGGCCCAGGCTGGATATTTTAAAAGGCTCCATAATTAATTCTAATGTGTACCTAAATTTGAATACCACAGTCCTAGACCAAGCCAGATGCCAGTAAATAAGCCTAGATTCCTCCTTCTTCCCGTCAGGAAGAATCTAATTGGTCAACTAAAACACAAATCTGCCTTCTAAATTGTTCTCCTCCAACTTCTCTATGATTGACTCAGAATTTTCCTTGCTGTGACCTTGTAGTAGTTTTTCTTTCCTCTCATATTCTCTTTTCCCATTATGGTGCATTGTTCTTGCTGCGATGGGTTGATCTTTGTAGTTTTGCCAGCCATCACTTTTCTTAAAATTCTTCGGTGATTCATCAGAACACAGTGATGCGGACTCTTTATTTTCTGATCACTACCTGCTATCTAGCTTCATGTTTTGTCACCCTCCTCCCCACCCCCATACTCTCCATAAAACCAAATGACTTTCTTGTGCTCTCATGTCTTTGCCTCTGACTGTCCATCTTCCAGTTCTGCTCTTAAGCTGACAACTGCATTTTGTCAAGCTGAGATAAAGTCCTCTCTCTCTGCACATGCTCTCTTTGCCATCATACCCTCTGCCTAACTACATTATGCCACTGACATACCAAGTTGACACAAAAGTCCTACACTGACTGGAGCCTGTTGATCTTGCTCAGACCTATACTTAAATGTGTGCCCTGCACATAGTAAGTGCTTGATAAGTCAATGTCAAATGCATGAAGAATCGAATAAATGAATGAACACATTAAATCATAGCCTGTTATCCCTGGAATCATTTTCATTGAGGCTTCTTCCATGTCAGTGCATAGTTATCTGAAAATATGTTGTTGAAGAAATGGTAACGTCAAGATGGCAAAAGCCTTCTGAGTATAGCTTTCAGGAGGATGTTAATGATGATATTTATTTGAGCCAAGGTTAAATTGCATACACAGGTCATCTACCTTTTTGCATGATTCTCATAAAGAAGGGGGGAATAAACAGGTTTTATGGCTATAATTTTCCACTGTAAAAAATGTATTAGCTATCTAATAGAGAGGAATCTGTGGCCAGTTTTGGCACAAATGACTCTTGGGGTGACAATGGCTTTACTACCAGACCTTGGCCCTGTTCTAGGTAGTTGTCACATAAGGAAGCTGGCTTTTCTGTAACCTTGAATTTTGATGGTGTGTAACACCACAGGTTGGTAAATGGACAATCTCCATAGTTCCTTGGAATGTAAAGGTTCTTTGAATTAGTTGACATATACTACTGGGTAAGTAATATAAATATTCTGCCCAGGTCTCTTGCTCTAGGGAACGAATCTGTGCAAGTGGTTTGTCTTTTGGCCACCTCTGTCTGTTTAACCTGACAGACAACTCCCTCCACACATTCCTTTGCCCCTGCCAACAGAGCAGAAGCTTCACCTTGACACGGTGTGGTGATATGATTTGCATTTCTGGAAGTTACAGAATATTTGAATAATAGGATCATCATTGTCAGATGCCTGGTTTAGCATTTGCCAACAGGAAGCCTGACTCAAGTTTCCATTTTAAGGAGATTTACTTACTCCTTAAAATAAGTGCTTCTAGAATTGTCTGGATGACGTAGGTGTCAATATTTGATAGGAAGCAGCTTAGGATAGGAAATATTACTAAAGAAAATGTGGTGTCATTCTCCCTAGATTTTTTTGTTTAAAGTAAATGTTTTTTAGGCTTACATAGAGCCCTGTTAGGGCCAAATGGTTAACCTTGAGAACCCCATAGAATCACTTACCACCTTAGGGAAAACAAATCTCTCTTTTCTTCGGAGAGGGGAAGGTATATCATTACTCTGTATGGCTTCCAAATGCTGGACCTGTCCTTTTCACTTTTCAGACTGTGGTCTGTAAAAATAATAGAAACGTAGATTTGGAAGGGAGAGGAGGCCTTTGGGGCTAATCATTCCCACCATTCAGGAACCATTTCCTCAACCACTTGGGCAGGGAACTACAATGCCTCATGTAAACCTTTTCAGTTAGAAGGAGCTCGTACTCACATTACTGTTCACACACATTACTGTTGCTCACCTTTATGTATTAGAAGACTCTTTCTTGTAGGGATGCCTGGGTGGCTCAGTTGGTTAAGCATCTGAGTCTTGATTTTGGCTCAGGTCATGGTCTCACGGTTTGTGAGTTCAAGCCCCACGTTGAGGCTTGTGTGGGCACTGCAGGGCCTACTTGGGATTCTCTCTCTCCCTGTCTCTCTGCCTCTCTCTCTCATTCTCTTTCTCTCTCTCTCTCTCTCTCTCTCAAAAATAAATAAACTTAAAAAAAGGAAAATTATTTCTTGTACTAAGGTGACAATGGAAAAATCTAAATACCTCAGCCCATTTTGGGATTGCTTGTGGCCATATAGCCAGATGAGAACCTGAGGTGAGTGTGTAGGTTACCTGCAAAAGAATGGCTCCTCCCCCATAGTCCAGAGTTTCCTGGAGCAGGAAAGGAGGTGAGTCTTAACAGAGGTGAGTCTTAACATGAAGGGGTTAAATGGCTTCCTCCTCTCTCCAAGGCCAAAGAGGAAGTTTGGCCTGGACCCCGAAGTGTGGAGACAGTACGAGACTTTCCTATGGCAAAAGTTGAGGCTCCTCTGGCCATGTGGTGGCCACATTCATCTTCCAAATGAACAGACACAGAAAATGCCAATAAAAAGGGCACTGACAATGAAACTAAGACGTTAGCTCCACCTACATCGGGGATCCTTCAAGGTCCTGGTTTACCTCGCTCTCTGCTGGAGTTCAGACCCTAGTGTTCTAGGTGCTGCTGCAGAGAAGCTGGGGAGTGAAGCTGGTTGAGTACTTTCTAATAGGGCCATGAATACTGAAGCTTCTTAGCTACTGTGATTTAAGGCATTTTTTCTTCTTCTTTATATCATCAGTGAGGTATTGGCAGCTTCTGAGCTTTATTATTTCTTTTTTTTTTTAATGTTTATTTATTTTTGAAGGAGAGAGAGACAGAGTGTGAGTGGATGAGGGGCAGAGAGAGAGGGAGACACAGAATCAGAAGTGGACTCCAGGCTCTGAGCTGCCAGCACAGAGCCCGACGCAGGGCTTGAACTCATGAGCTGTGAGATCATGACTTGAGCTGAAGTCAGATGCTTAACCAGTTGAGCCACCTAGGCGCCCCTGGGCTTTTTTATTTCTAATAATTCTTGGTTTGAGAAAACCCTTCCCCCCAAATGTGTATAATTACATTATTCAGTACATTTTAAAAACAAAACAAAACTCCTTGAGTATACAAAAGCCTTGCCCAGGCTTTTTGATAGCACGGCTGAAATAATCTATCTTTGTTAAAATACAAAACCATTGTTTTCCTCTGAAAAGCTGCTAGAGTTTTATTTTGGCATCTGGGCATCTAGTGGCTGATCTGAAAAATGCATCTAGAGGCTTTCAAAGGAAAATGAATGAATGCTTCAAACCTGGAGGAAAATTTCTCAAACGTGTTAGGAAAGAGGGACCAATAAAGGACAGTTCCTCTTGTTAAAAAGAGAAGGCAATTGGGACACACAATAAACGTGGCCAGGTTTATAGTTGCATTTATGACACGAACCTCAGCAAGCTTAGAGTGTGCGGTGAATAGGCAGGGTGATGCACCGGGCATGTCTATACTCTGTGAAGCAGAGCAAACACTCAAGCAAACACACAGGCCTATCACCTCTGCTCCCAAACAGAATTGATGTCACAGATGGAAGAACTGTTTGGAGATTTCCACCCCATTCCACTGATTGCTTACCCATAATAAAACTTCTCTGCCAGTGGCTGCGGCATGGGCTTGGTTCTGGAAAAGCAAGAAATAGATCAACAGTTTGCCTGGGAAAGGATGATGAGGTTCTGAACTAACCAGAACCACTCATTCATCACTCTTCGCCTTAAGTCAGCAGCATGATTTTCCCTAAGCCGAAAGGCAAAGAGATATAATAGTGAGAGTTTAGAGTTCTTACAGTTGGGATGAGATTATAAAGGTTATGTTCATTTCAGGTTCCCGGCCTCTGGGATGTGACAGCATTGAAGAAGGATTCTCTCGTTTTCCTTTCTGGAAGTAGGGGCAGTGCTTTGATCAAACAGGCATCCTGACAATGCTAAATAGAATTGGTAGATTTGGTGTTTTATGTGAACTGACAACACTTGAGGAAAAGCAAGAGAAAACCCTAGGTGCTTGGTAATTAAAATTATATTTTTCCTTTTCTTTGTCCACTCTTAAAATATGGAATGTTTAACATTCTTAAATATAGTCCTTAAGATCACAGTGTTCCCCCTGATTAACCTTTTATCCTCCCAAAAGGCTGGAGCAGTAGAACCAGACCCCAGCCCACACCCGAAATACGTGAGGATGGATGGGCACAGACTGTTGAGTGCACACGTTCGTGGGTTTGTTTCACTTGCATTTGCTGTACAGGGTCGCTGGTGACACTAGTGAGAAATAATTTATTGGGTGATTCTGGGAGAAATTTCGGCCTTGTGTTGACTACATCAGAATATATCAATTTGGGGGCAAATATGATTTATTAATTTAACAAAAATTTCTTGCATGCCTGTGATATGGCAAACAATGAGCTAGGTATTGGCCACAATGTTGGATGTTAACAGAATTGTGTTTTACAAGGGCAAAATTGAGGAAATAGATATTCCATTGGAATAATGGGATGGATTTAAAAATTAACATTATTTTATATGTGGCAAGATAGGGGTGTTTGATTTTTTTTTTCTTTTTTTTTGATATGGATAGTCAGTGTTCTTACGGCTTTTTTGTTTGTGGCATTTAGCCCTAGTCTAAAGAGAGGACACCTTATCCGGGATGCAATACAACCTTTTTTTCCCAGAGAGTGAAAATCAGGCGGATCCTTTTTATATAGTTTTTAAAGACTATGAGTCTTCTTATCCTGGAGGAATGTGGAACTAGTTTTTCCCATGACTTTAATGTTGCTTTAATTTTAGTTTTTAAATTATTATCCTGCAGGAAAATTGACCTTGTGTACTTCTGTTCAGCTTTATGAATTTTAACCACCACCACAATCAGGATACAGAACTGTTTCATCACCTCCATACCTAATAATTTTTTCTCTGGTTTGTCTGAAGAATCTTTGCAAGGGTTGCTGTTTGATCCTCAGTAACTAAACCTCATCAAACACTCAGTCTTCATGTGAGAGGGGACTTCACTCTGCCAGCACCCAGGGTGGAGGTCAGTAGATTGCTTGACCGTATGAGTGGGACTTTCTTCCTTCCTTCTACGCTGAGCACTCCAAGGGCTGACACCTAGGGATCACTAATCATGACTCATGATTACTAACCATGACTCATCACCTTGCAGCACCCTCAGTGCCTCCCAAGAGCACTGGAAAACTGTCAGGTCAGAAGGAACCAGAAACATCTGGTGAGATGGCGATCGTCTTGGTTATGTTGGAGGCTGAGGGAATTGGGGAAAATCTTTTACCAGGAAATATGGGGTTTGAAGTGACGGCCTGGAGCTTGTATAGTGGGCAGTGGATACCACCATTCAAATTACAACATATATTTACTTTAGAAAATAAGACGATTCCAACCAAAGATTTTTAAAATCTCCGGCAGTTCCATTACTAAGGAATAACTATTATTTATGCGTTGCTGCCATTCTTTTTGCATATATGATTACATGTGACTGAATAGCTAAATATCACCGAATATAAAACAGTTCTGACTTTCTCAGTGGCAGATTAAAGTTTTTGGCAAACTTGATTATTTAAGGGATATGGTGTAGACAATCAATGTCTAGTGGTGATGTTTAATTTATAATTTAGTTTATATACATGTTTAACTTTTGTAAACTAACATACTAATTAAGGAAAATTACTTTTTTAAAACACGTATTTCATAAAACAGTTTAATTGAACTGTTGTCTCAATCAGGTTTGGCTGCTGCTTTAACAAATTACTGAAGACGGGGTGGTTTAGACAAGAAACATTTACTTTCTTGTATTTCTGGAGTCTGGGAAGTCCAAGATCAAAGTGCTAGCCAATTCTTCCTGGTTTGTAGATGATCTTCTCCTTGTATCCTCACAGAGCAGGGAGAGAGAGAAAGGAAACTATAATAATATGGGCTTTAATCCTATTATGAGGACACCACCCTTTTGACCTAATTACCTCCTAAAGGCCTCATCTCCAAATACTATCACACTAGAGATTTAGAGTTTTAACATATAAAAATTTCCCCAAGTGTTATTGAGATGTAATTGACACACAACTTTATGTAAGTTTAAGATGTGTGTTGTGTTGATCTGGTGCATTTACAATTGGAAAATGATGACCACAATGGTATTAGCTACCACCTTTACCACGTCACATATTTTTTTAAATGTATTTTTTATTTTTATGGGAAGAATTTATTTTTTAATGTAAGAATCTTTAAGGTCTACACTCTTGAAAAAAAAATCTACTTTCTTTTTCTGAACAGTGAAGGAAACTAAAAGGCAACCTACTGAATGGGAGAAGGTATTCACAAATGACATATGTGATAAAGGGTTAGTATCCAAAGTGTATAAAGAACTAATACAACTCGACACCCAAAAAAACAATGGAATGAAAAGAAGGGCAGACGAATGAACAGGCATTTCCCCAAAGAAGACATCCGTATGGTCAGAAGACACATGAAAAGGTGCTCAACATCTCTCATCTTCAGGGAAATGCAAATCAAAAGTACAATGAAGTATCACCTCACACCTGTCAGAATGGCTAAAATAAAAAACACAAGAATCAGCAAGTGTTGAGGATATGGAGAAAAAGGAACACTTGTTC
This sequence comes from Herpailurus yagouaroundi, assembly GCF_014898765.1. Classification (NCBI taxonomy): domain Eukaryota; kingdom Metazoa; phylum Chordata; class Mammalia; order Carnivora; family Felidae; genus Herpailurus; species Herpailurus yagouaroundi. The sequence continues at coordinate 751,335 of NW_024412430.1, forward strand.
ACTGTTGGTGGGAATATAAACTGTGCAGCCACTGTCAAACACTATGGAGGTTCCTCAAAAATTAAAAATAGAACTACCCTGCAATCCAGGAATGTCACTACTGTGTGTATTTACCCAAAGAATACAAGAACACTAATTTGAAGGGATACATGCACCCCTATGTTTATAGCAGCATTATTTACAATAACTAAGATGTGGAAGCAGCCCAAGTATCCATCAATTGATGAATGGATAAAGAAGTGATATATTACACACACACACACACACACACACACACACGAATATTACTCAGCCTTAAAAAAGAATGATATCTTGCCATTTGCGACAACATGGATGGAACTAGAGAGTATTAATGCTAAATTGATCAGAGAAGGACAAATACCACATGATCTCACTCATATGTGGAATTTAAGAAACAAAAACAAATGAGCAAAGGAAAAAAAAAAGAGATAGAAACTAAGAAACAGACTTAACTATAGAGAACAAACTGATGGTTACCAGAGGGGAGGTGGGAGGGGGGATGTGTGAAATAGGTGATGGGGATCAAAGAGTACACTTATGATGAACAAACAACTACTCTCTTAGCAACATTCAGATATATGATACAATATTACTAGCTATGATCATTATGCTGTACATTAGATCCCCAAATTTGTTAACCTTACATTATTAGCTATAGTCATTATGTGGTATATTAGATCCCCAGATTTGTTAATCTTATAACTGGAAGTTTGTTCCCTTTGGCCAAATGTGGTATGCATGTATGTGTGCATGTGTGTGTGCGCGCGTGTGTGTGTGTGTGTGTAAAATGGAATATTACTGAGCCGTGAGAAAGAAGGAATTCTTGCCATTTGTGACAACTTGGATGGACCTTAAAGGAATTATGTTAAGTGAAATAAGCTAGACAAAGAAGGGCAGATACTGTATGATATCTCTTAAATGTGGGATCTAAAAGAAAAAAAACCTGAAATATAATTTCAAAACTTTTAAAAATATATAAATTTTGTCACATTTAGTCCATAGCAACTATCACTGGAATTTTCATTTCTAGATCCACTTTTTCTATCACCTAACATAATTTCTGGGTGACATAATTTTGCTTTCTAAGTAGTTTTAGATGTAGGACTTGGTGAAATTCTGTCAGATAACATCATTGAAAATTTTATCCTAAGTACATGTACCTATTTAAGTAATATTAAAGTAGCCATCCTGTCCCCAATTATCCTATAGGTATATATTTGTGATTTATACAATATAATCTTATATACAATATAACTTGATTCTAGTTTTTTAATTCATATTTTAAAATAAAATGTTTATTCTGTTAATTTCTAGTATGGTAAAATGAGAAAATGGCTACAGATTCTTTCTATCCATGAATTTACTCAATTTTTCAATGTAATTTTGTAGCTCCTTCCTGAAGAAGTAGGATTTACTTTTCTATGCTTTTAGTCTGGACTCTGCTACGCGACTTGTTTTGGCCAATGTATCATTAGAAAATTTGTAACAGACACTTGAAATTGGGGTTTGCTTTCTTACTGCTCTTTGGAGCCCTGTAAACATGTAAACAGGCCTAGGGTAGCACGCTGGTCGAGGGGTGACACAGGGCCACTTGCCTCTACTGACCCAGCTGATAGCCGGTCAACTGCCAAATACATGTATAAGGCCATCCACTACCCACTGACCACAGACATGTGAATGAGCCCACCTGACAGCATATGGAACAGAGATAAATCGTTCCATCTAAGCTAAATTGTTACCTTACAGAATCTTGAGCAAGTAAAATGGTTCCTTTTTTAAGCTTCTGACATTTATAGTTGTTTGTTATGCTGTAAAAACGAACAGATTTATCAAATTTAGACGTTATTTATTGACTTCCTTTTATGGTAATGAGGATTTGGCTCTTTTATACTTTGATCTCTCCTACAACCTCACCTCCCCACTCTCCTCTCAAAGTATTTATATCACATATCTTAGTTAATCCGAAGTCAGTGATCAACCTTCTAAGACTTTCAAATATTGTTTACACTAGAATTAAACAGTCTATCACAACAATGCTTCCTTTTGAATTTTTTTCCTGGGGATAATTAATGTCTGTCTTTTTAAACTTTACTTAGCTTTCTATGGGCCTTTTCTTTTTTCAGAATTCTTTTTCAGATCTGTTGACACCCAGTGAATATTCTTTTATCAGTGATCAAATATACAAGATAATTATCATTTCAGTTGGGGCTTCTTTCTGGAGTCCCCTGCCCTCTTGCTTTTGTCTGGTCTGGTTGCTCTACAGGCTGGCAACATGGCTGGCACCTCCCCACTCTTCAGTGTTGGATACTCTGGTTCTTGGATTCCTGTGTCTGTCTCTTCTTTGGTCATCTTCATCCAACCCCTTCAAGTACTTTCTGGTTGACCTTGAGCAGGTCACCTGACTTTTCTCATGCTCAGTTTCCTTACCAGTGAAGTGAGAACAATGCCTTCCATGCTTTGTCTCATAACATCGTCATGAAGAGCAATGAGATAATGTCGATGGTCGTACTTTGTTTACTGAATATTACAATATATGAGAGAATCAGAAGCCTTGATCAGAAGTGAGAAGCTCTTCTACTGGATCCAGATGTGGCCTTCTGCTTGGAATCTCTTTGGAGCCCAAGTCCGACTTCTGGGTGAGGGACAGTGCAGCGGAGTGCCAGGGGAACCAAAGTGAATCTGGAGATCTGAATCTTCATCCTGGATCTACTACTAATTCAGTTGTGTGGACTTTGGGTGAGCAACGAAGCCCCTCTGGGGCTCAGATTTGCTACTCACTAAAGGGATATGAAGGGGGCCTCTATCTGTCTTCCAGAATTAAAATTCTCCTATGAGGTCAGCCACCTCTAATTCAGAAGAAGGCACTGTTTATTTTAGACTGAATATACAATACAGCTTTTTGCCATGGTGGAGAGACGGTTAAGTGAATCTGTGACAACAAAGTCAAGTAACACTCAGTAATGGAACTCTCTGATTTCATTTTCTTCCCACATCCTCAGAAATGCTGTCCCTTCTGAACAGGACGGCGGGCCTGCATTGTCACTCCTTGCTTGGCTGCCTCTTGGAAGTGATGTCCAGACACGTTGGCCTCTAGACAGTGAGTTTCCCCGTGTGCTGGAGTTTGGGGCCACCTGCGGCATGTCTGCTCACCTCATCCCGCCACTGCACTCACTAGAGCAGAGAAGATTAACTTCCTGAAAATGAAAAGGACAGAGAGAAGACGAGCTGCTTATCAAATATGCACATTTCAGATGGAACTTCACACTCAGTAGAAAGATGTTAGATTGCTGTTAGCTCTCTGGAGCGCTCCTGACAATGTGTTATCAGGTCATGTTTGCATGACAGAGGCAGCCCAAGCAGGAAACATTAAGTCATATGACTTCTAAGACGGAATCAATCAAGTGAGCAGTACAGCTCCTGAAAACTAATTTCACCTTCATAAGGTCTGGTTATCTGTGCGGCAGACATGAGGTTTGTCAGCCCCATTTCAGTCTGACCAGGTTCAGCACTGCATCAAGAATTTTAATGAACCGACACTGTAATATGTATGAAAGATGACACTGAGATGAATTCATGAAAAGCCAAGTCCCCATGAAATATGAACAATTACTTGCAGGCTCCTCTGCCTACTTAGCTCATTTGAAATGTCCATTTCAAAGGCCTTTGTCTTTCTGTGGTTCATTTGCAAGTTTGTGCACAGATTTTCATCATATTTAACCAGTTTAAAAATCAAAGAAGCTACTCACAATCAAACAGTTCAGTGAGCTCTGCTTTGATGGGGGCAGAGCCAAGGCCAGCCGGAGTTTAAATCTTCATTTCGCTACAGATGCTCGGATTTCCTTGTGTGGGGAGGAAGAAACTGCAGCTCATGCTGAATCAGTCTTTGGCATCCAGAACAGCCCTGCAAAGGTCCTCATTACACTGCATTCCGGTAGTACTGACATTTATTCGTTTTCAGCTTCAAAATAGCACTACCAGGGTGAGGTGAGCCTTATTTTGGAAACTTAAGATTTGTCAGTAGGTCCGTGTCGAAATTATAAATAGTGTTTTCTAGAAGATACTGGCTTTGTTGTACATGGCATCCCAGTCTATTATCCAGATCCTGCACCCTCTTTATGAATCCCTTTGCTGCCCGGTTGTGCTTTTTACATGCTGATCTATATCACTGAGCGTGTTTCATATACTGTTAAGCACAATTCTTATCTTGTGCTCAGGGGTTATGGGCCCTATATGACCATACCCATTTAGCCCACTTCTGCTATAGCTTCCTTCCCCCTTGGCAGACATTACTTCCCACTGTACAGACATGCTGTACTCCCCGAGCTGGAGGACAAGGTAAATCCCTTTCTTGTATCTTTCCCCCCTCTTTCTTTATCTTAAATATATTTCAAATATGCAGAAAATACGGAGATAATTTAAACATCATTCCTACCTAGCCTTACCATCCATGCAACTTCAACAGATTTCAATATTTTTTCATACTTGACTCAGATCTTTTATAGAAGCAAACAAAAATATCCACAACATGTATTTTCAATCTTTTCTTACCTCCCCCAATAATTACTGTCCCAAACCTGGAAAATAAAATTCCCATGCATGCTTTATTACAAGCAAAATATTTTTGTGTTTCATTAGACAATGTGTAGGACTGTTTTCATGTTACATAAGTGGCATCATACTGGATACATTCTTGTAATTTGACTTTTTTTTTTACCTGTTATACTTATTATAACATTGTTGCATTTAGCTTTATTTCATTTATCTTTATTATTGCATTGTATTCTATAATATGACTGTTCTTTAATTATTTTTTGAGGGGGTGGGGAAAAGGGAAAGAGGGAGAGAGAATCTTAAGCAGTCTCTACACCCAGCATGGAGCCTGATGTGGGGCTCAGTCTCATGACCACAAGCTCATGACCTGAGCCAAAAGCAAGAGTTGAATGAATGCTTAACCAACTGAGCCACCTGGGTGCCTCATGTTCTTTAAATGTTTAACCAATTCCTTTTTGAAGGGAAATAGGAGGTGGTTTTTTTTTTCAATTTTAATATTTTAAAAGTTTTTTTAGTAATCTTTAAACCCAATGTGAGGCTCCAATTTACAACCCTGAGATCAAAAGTCACATGCTCTACCAACTGAGCCAACCAGGCCCCCAGGGAATTAAGAGTTTTTATTTCAAATATTCATTAGAAACAATGTTGCAGTGACTATATTCTTCAGCATTTGTGTAAGAATACCTCCAGGGTGTGTAACTAGAAGTGGATGAGGTAGGTTGAGTGGCACACACACCTTCCAGCTTCATCATTCAATGGTGTAATTGCATTAGTTTGTAGGCCATTTTTGTTTGTTTGTTTGTTTGTTTGTTTGTTTGTTTTGAGAGAGAGAGAGAGAGAGAGAGAGAGAGCGAGCAAGCAGGAGAAGGACAGAGAAAGAGGGAGACACAGAGTCTGAAGCAGGCTCCAGGCTCTGAGCTGTCAGCATGGAGCCTGACGCAGGTCTTAAACTCATGGACCACGAGATCATGATCCGAACTGAAATCAGATGCTTAACCCACTGAGCCACCCAGACGCCCATGTAGGCCACTTTTGTAAAAGAGAAATTTGTTTTCCCCGTGCTTACCAATATTTAATATTTATTGAATCATTTAAGGAATATTTATTGAGTGACTCTTGTGAGCTAGGCACTGTTCTAGGTGCTGAAGATGTAGCAAGGAAGGAATAAAGATTGCTGCCTCCATGGTTTTAATAGATTTAAGGGGTTTTTTTTTGCTATTTTGATAAATGAAACAGTAGCTCTTAATTATTTTAATTTGTATTTCCCAGATTACTTGTGAGATTAAATATCTTTTCATATTCTTTTCCATTGTGTCAGTTGTTCATTTGTAATTTATAATCATATATATAATTAGTTCTATACCTTGAAAATATTTTGTTTCAGTCAATGGTACTTGTTTATGGTACTATTATGGAACAGAGAAATTTAAAATTCATTTAGTTGAATTTATCAGACTAGTGTCTGAGCGTCTATGCTTTTTGTGTTTAAAACGTTTTTCAGAGGAGTAGCTTTTGGTATATGCGTTATTTGTTTTTTACTTTCTGTTTTTACTAATCTCTGCTCTAATTTCAGTTTTTTTCATTATTTCAATATTATTGGGTTGAATTTTTCAGCCAAATTTCTAACCTACTGAGTTGGGCAATCAATTCATTCACTGTAACTCTAATTTTTTCAATAAATGTTTTCATTCATCAGGACTTTCCATCTTAGCTGTGCTTCAGATGCATCCTGCAAGCTTTACAAACATTTAGGAATTTTTGCTGTAGTTTTCTCGTTAAAATTATATGTGATTTAGGAATTCATTTTGTTTCTAAAATGTAGAGGGTATTTTCAACTATGTGTTATTTATTCTTATTTAAATTGCCTTATGATTGATGAACATGTTTTTTTTCTATGACATCCATTCTATGAAATTTATTCAAACTTCCTTTGTGACCTAGTAAATGGTAATTGTTTTCAATATTGTAAGTATCTATGAAAACAACATATTTTTATTTGTGTTTATGCTTGGTAATTCTTTGTCTCTGTGTATCTTAAAATTCCTTTACTGTACTCCATTCATGAATACAAGTGTACTTTGGTATAAAATTCTAAGCTATCACTTTTTTTCCCCCTTTGCACTTGGAAGCAATTACTCTATTGATTTCAGACATCTATGACTGCTATTAGATTGCTGTTAGTTTATCAATCCTTCATAGGAAATGTACCTTTTTTCAAGTAGCTTTCAAGATTGTCTTTTGATGTGCCACATTGATGATACAATATATCTGGATGTACAATTTTATTTATTCATTTTTCTTGATTCTCTGAGTGGACTATTGACCTGAAAGCCTCAAATTGGAAAATTCTCAGTTTTTAGCTTCAAATATAACTTCTTTATATTGTCTTGCTAGAATTTCTATTAGTTGTAGAGTTGAACCTCCCAATTTATCCTCCATTTTGCTTATTTTTTCATACATTTAAAATTTATCTTTAACTTTCTCTCATTAGCTTCATTATTTGTACCTCTTCATTTATTTTTCCATTTTTTTCTCCATTCTTTTGAAAGTGTTAGTCATAGCTACGTTAAAATCCTTATCTGCTAATCTGGATTAGTTTGTTCTAGTTTACAGTTTACTTGGATTATTTTTGGTCTGCTTCTATTCCATTTTTTTCTTGTTTATTAATCCTATAGTCATGTATTTTTGTATGTCTAGTAACATTTTTGTTACATGTTATACATTGTCTATGAAAGAACAGAGAATCTATATAAAGTTTTCTTTCACCAGAGAAGATTCACTTTTCCTCCATTAGACAGATTGCAAGCTGATCGCCTTAATTCAGTGAGGGATTAAGCTGGATCTGGAAGGAAATGCAGTTGTGGTAAGACTCACTCCCATATTCCCAGTGCATACATCCAGAGCCTTCAGCAGGGAGCCTGATGGGGTTTTGTCTCTTAGACCTTTGAGGATGGGGAAGAATAGGAATATTTAGATCTACCCTCCAGAGATTTTCAGTTTAGTGCTTTGACTTCCTGCCACTTAGCACTTTTGAAGGAGAAACTAGCCACACGTAAAACCCAGTGAAATCTTCTATTTTGTCATCCCAGACCTTCATGAATGACAGTCTCTGTGCTGGTTTTTCTGTGTCCCAGTAGCAGCCTTCTGGTGGGGACCAAACCTGAATTCTACAAAGCTCCCATAATCCCTTTCAGTGGTATTTTTTTTCTCTAACTACAAATAATTTTCATCATTATCAATTGCTGATATTTTTAAAGAGCTTAGTAGATGTTGTGTTTCATGCTGAGCCATATATACTGTCTCATTTAAGCCTCACAACTGTTTTGAGAATTAAGTTATTGTACCCATCCTGTATTTGAGGAAAAATGAGTGAAATAAGTTCCCCAAATCTTACCTGGTAAGACAGAGAGCCAGGATTTGAAATGAAGAATGTCTGATTCGTACAGTACATGCTCTAAACCACGGTTTCATACAGTCTTGGTATCTCTAGTGCTTTTTCAAAAAGTTATATTGTGTCCTTGACTCCTATCCCATGTTTTACTCTTTTTTTCAGGAACTTCTGTAAAAGGTTACTTATATTTGCTATTTGCTGTTTACAATAGACTATTGCTTCACTCTTCATTATATGGATTGCATTCACGTCACTCTATTGAAATAGTCTCAACAAATCTCATCCATAGCTTTTGGTTATATGTTTTTGTGTTATATATTTTTCAAAACTTTTAATTAAGTATAATGCTTAAAGTATGTGAAGCCAACATAAAAATCCAACTCAATGAATTATTACAAATTAAATGCTTCTGTAAATGCCACTGCCTCCAAGAAATAGAACATTTTTATCTTCTGGGAGGCTCCCCGAATGCTCCTTCCCGATCTCTACCTCTTCCTTTCTTCCCAGCATTTGCCACTGTTTCAACTTTTAGTGCTATGGATTAGTTTTGCCTGTTCTTAAGCTTCATATTAAATAGAATCAGACTATGTATTTTTTATTGCTTGGCTTCTTTTTGCTTAATGCTTTAAGAATTATCTATGTTGCCACATAGAGTTATAGTTGTTTATTTTCATTTCTGTTTAATGCTCTATTGTGTGAATACACAAAATTTCATTATGTTTAATAGCTGTATTAGGTCATAATTGACATACTGTGAACGGAACATGTGTTAATTTGATAAGTTTTAGCATATTAATACATTCATAAAACTGTCACTACGATCAAGCTAATGAACATATTCCCTATTCCCAAAATTTCCCTTAATAATGTAGCCCCACTTTGCAATACTTATTCAAATAATATATATATATATATATATATATATATATATATATATATATATATTAGAGGGGATGGGCAGTAGGGCAAAGGAAGGGAGAGAGAGAATCCCAAGCAGGCTCCATCCACTGTCAGTGTGGAGCCCAACATGGGGCTTGAACCCATGACCCTGGGATCATGACCTGAGACCAAAATCAAGAGTCATATCCTCAACCATTGAGCCACCAAGACACCCATATTGCTGTAATTCTTTAGTGAGTATGATTAAATGAGTTAATAAACAAACAGCACATGTGTATATACAACTGTGTTCATAGCACATCAGTCTATTATTTTGTTCATTGTCTTCATCAGATTAAAATTTCCTCCAGGATAAAATAAAATCCTTAATAATTATTTTTCTTCTTCTTCAAGTTTTGGACCACTCCTGGACATAAAAATGGTGAACTCCAAGAAGGCATGGACTTTGCCTGGTTTGTTTGTTCACTGATGTGTCTCAAGCAATTTTTCAGTAAATGTTTTTACCTGAGTGAATAAGATAGTGTAATGAGTATATTGCTTCTATACTATAGCTATATTTTTATATAGGAACTATCCCTATTAGCTAATAATCAGGGGGAATTTTATATGAGAAATAGAGATAGAAAGACACAAAATTTCTTGTAAGTGTAACACAACCTCTTATATAGCTGGGAAGAATGTTTTTGACCTGGCTGTAGTGTTCTAGAATTCACCAGTTATATTATCCTAAAAACACACCGTTAATTACTAGCAATAAACAACTAGAAAATAAAATTAACAAAATAATTCCATTTGTAATAACAATAAAAGAATACAATATTTAGGAATAAGCTTAACGAATAAGTGCAAGACTTATACACTGAAAGCTGGAAAACATCACTGAAAGACATTAAATGAGACATAATAAATGGAAAGACTTCTCGTATCCATGCATCAGAGAACTTATACTGTTAAGATGACTTTACTCCCCAAATTAATGCAACCTTTATCTAAATCTCAGCTGCAGTTTTTGCAAAAATTGACAAGTTGATCCCAAAATTCATATGGAAATGTAAGGGACCTAGAATAGCCAAAACAATCTTGAAAAAGAACAAACTTAGAGGACTCACATTTCCCTATTCAAAACTTACTACAATCAAGACAGTGTGGTACTGGCATAAGGATATACATATTCATCAAAGGGATAGAATCGAGAGTCCAGAAATAAGCCCATAAATTTATGCTCAACTGATTTTTGATAAGGGTGCCAAGACAATTCAATGGTAAAGGATAGTCTTTTCAAGTGGTGCTGGGAAAAGTGGATATCCGCATGTAAAAGACTGAAATTGGACCCCTGCTTCATATCATATGTAAAAATTAACTCAAAAGGATCATTGACTTAAATATAAAAGCTAAAGCTATAAAGTTGTTAGAAAAAAAACATAGGCAGAAATCTTTATGACCTTGGAATAGTCAGTGGTATCTTAGATGTGACATCAAAAGCACGGGCAGCAAAGAAACAAGTTGTACATCATCAAAATTAAAAACTCTTGTGCATCAAGAGAATAAAAAGGCAACCCATAAAATGGGAGAAAGCAGTTGTAAATCAAATCAAATCAAATCAAATCAAATCAAATCAAATCAAACAGTTGTATCTGATAAAGGACTTCTATCATATAAGAACTCACTCAACAACAAAGACAAATAACCCAATTTAAAAATGGGCAAAGTATTGGGGTAGACTTTTATCCAAAGAAGAAAAACAACCAGTAAGCACATACAAAGATGCTCAATCTCATTAGTCATTAGGGAAATATGAATTAAAACAATAATGAGATAATACTTCATACCCTCTAAGAAGTCTAGAAATAAGATAATAACAAATGTTAGCAAGTAGATGGAGAAATTGGAAGCCTTATACATTGTTGATCAGATTTTTAAATGGTGCAACTCCTTTGGAAAACAGTTTTGCAGTTCCTCAAAACGTGAAACGTGGGAATTACCATATGATCCAACAATTCCATTCCCAAGAGAAATGAAAACAGATCCACACAAAAGCTTGTGCATGAATATTTCTAGCAGCATTATTTAGCATAACCAAAACAGTGGAAACAGCCCAAATGTCCATCAACTGTTGAACAGGTAAACAAACGGTGGTTTATCCATACAATGGGACATTACATGGTCTTAAGAGGAAGTGAGGTACTGATTTATGCTATGACATAGATGAAACTTGAAAATATTATAAAGAAATCAGACACAAAAGACCGCATATTTTATGGTTTTATTTATATGAAATGTGCAGAATAGGCAAATCCTTTAGGACAGAAAGTAGATTAGAGGTTGCCAGGGGCTGGGAGGAGGAAATGGGGGTTGCTACTAATGGGTACAGGGGTTCTTTATGGGGTGATGAAAATGCTCTAAAATTAGACAGTAGTGATGCTTGCAGAACTCTGTGGATATACTAAACACCACTGAATTTTACACTTTAAAGGGGTGAATTTTGTGATGTTTTAACTACATTCAATAAAGGTGTTTTTAAAAAGCAGATGCTTTTACTATACAAAAAAACACAACACACATTATTATTTATGAAAGGATCAGATATTTAGCTCTGTGAAAAACAAATAGACCAGAGTAAAGCAACAAGCTTCCCCCCATCCCCAAATTCTTCAATGAAGCATGTCCTGATGACAAATGACAGGCAGCCTTCTGGGCTGAACGTACATAAACACTCAGCTGACAGCTCTATTTGGGATACTTCACATTCAGTAATATGGCTTACCTTTAAGGCAATTTAATTGTACTTTTAAATGACAGTCTATCCATGGGTTCAGCTTCACAAAGATGGCTGTACTGCCTTTATCTGCAGTAACTCTCATTAAATGAAAACACAGAGTCGCACGCCTTTGCGTGTTTGACGATGTCAGGCTTCCTCCTGGGGTCTCTATGTGGGAATCTGATGGGGATATTCCTTTTAACAAATCAGCATCAACTGTGTGAGTTGAAACCTTATCCTTTTTGTGACTTTCATAAATGTGATGTGGGCTGATGCAAAGCATTTTTTTCCTCTCCCTCCCATTATCTGTGACTTATACCATTCCAGAGAATGCAATCATTTACACCCTCAGTCTAGTGGACTTCCAACAAAATGGGAGCATGGCAATAGGATCCTTGAAGTGCCTTTCTAAATAAGAAATCAGACCTTTCTAAATAGGAAACTTGATGATTTGAGTGGAAACAGCATCCTTTCACGGAAGAACTTAGGTGGACAGAACATATGGGCACTCTGGGGGAAACTCTGATTCTCTTAAAAAACTCTTTCTTTGCCACAGAGTCTTTGAATACTAGATACGTCCAGTTAATGTTGATTCCTGCATCTAAAGCTTTGCCAGAGAAAAACTAATATGGTGCCAAAGCTTCAACAGCGTATCTCCAAAATGTCTGGGCTGAAAAGTACAAGAGTGAAAAAGTCTTATAGATTCAAGGCCCACACACTCTCTCTCCAGTTGTATTATTTTTCTAGTGCTGCATAACAAATTAATGCACAGTTAGTGGCTTGAAACAACAGTGATTTGTTGTCTCACATTTTTTGTAGGTCAAGTACCTGTCATGGTATGACTGGATTCCCTGCTCAGCATCTCACCAGGCTACGATTAAGGTCGTAGTTTTCATCTGCACTTGGAGTCTTCTTCCAAATTCCCTATTTATAGGCAGAACTCATTTCCTTGTAGCTGTGGGACTCTATGTACCCATTTTTCTTCCGGTTGTTGGCTGGGGACAACTCTCAGCTGCCAGAGACCGTCTGTAGTGCTTTCCCATGTGGTCACCATGGGTACCATTTACACGTGGATGTTGGCTTTCTTCTAGGCCAGTGCAAGCACATCTCCCTGACCTCATTCCCTGTAACCAGCTAGAGAAGAGTCTTCTTTTATAAAGGGCCCGTGTGATTGGGTCAGGCCTCCTGAATATTCCTCTTATTTTAACATAACTAATTGTGGAGTAAAATCCATCCCACTCACAGTCTTAGGGACTGTGTAGTACCCTGTACTACACAGGGTAGGTACACCAGGGAGGTGCAAACTCTTGCAGGCTATTTTAGAATCCTGCCTACCATACCATGCTTCTCATTTTGAAAAAATGACACTTCTTCTTAATATTTAACAGCAAACAAAGACTTTGGGGGCGATGCTCAACTGAATGGTTATGTTTTGTCTGTGGTAAAAGCCTGAAAGTTTGGGGCCAGCAAAGGGTGGGGGAGGGGATAGATGAGAAAGGCACAGCAGCCTGTTTTCATCACATGTAAACTTGGGTTTGGTTCTATCTGCCTTGCCTTTAAGGAATCTCAATCTCTGTGACATTTCTGGAATAAAGAAGATCATAGGTGCTTGATCGTCTTGCCTGTAAAAGGATACATAAAGGTGACAAGGGCTTGTAGTCCCAGCTACTCAGGAGTTCCGGACTGCAGTGAGCTGCGCTGATCAGGTGTCCACACTAAGTTCCGTGTCAGTATGGTGACCTCCAGGGAGTGGGGGCACCACAAGGTTGTCTGAGAAGGGGGTGAACTGACCCAGGTTGGAAACGGAACAGGTCAAAACTCCTATGCAGATCAGCAGTGGGTTCGTGCCTGTGAACAGCCACTGCACTCCAGCCTGAACAGCATGGTGAGACCCGTATCTAGAAAACAAATAATAAAAATAAAAGGCTGCATACATATTTTCATGACTGACAGTCATAGAATCAGATCACCAGGAATTTAAGTAACTTCCTCATTGATGGAAGTCTTACTTGCCTTCCAACTTTTGAACAGTCTTTAAAAGTATGTGCTAATAGGAAGACTGGAAACTGGTGTTGAATTCAACCTACGTTCTCCAGAAATGACGCGTGAGCTATGAATTATGGAATCTACGTATAAATATAAGTACTGGTATGTGAAAAGGACAAAGGCAGTTTTCTCCCTGGGTATGTTTTTGTTAATCACAGAGGGTGTCGCGTATAATTCGAAGACTTGAGTGAGTTCAGATGATCTCTGGGACTCTTAATTCTCATCATTAGAATTTAAATTCAAAACAATTAAGGAGCTGAGGCATTTTCTGGCTAGAAATAAAGGCGAGGTGAGTTCAGTGTTGTGCGGAAACAGGGAAAGGGTTGAGAAAGGGAGCAAGAATAGGGTGTCTTCCCAGGAGAATTTTAAAGCTGTTTCTAGAAAAATAACAAATGTGAAAATAAATTATACTAATCTATCCATTAATTCCTTAAATTCAGAGCCTATTAAAACATGCCTCAAAGAAAGCTTGGGATGACCTGTTCTGCCCAATTAATTTTGAAGTATTGGAAATCAATTAGTTACGATAAACAGACCGGTTCTCATTATTTTAAGCAGCTTGCAATTAGCTTCATAGAAAGATGATTGTATACAGGGCTTTAAGTAGAAAGACATGCTGGCATTGACAAAGAATACTGTGTACTCCCTTTTTTCTTTTTTTTTTTTTTCTAAAACTAACTCTCTTTTGTACTACAAGAACCAACTTCTGATAGTGAATTCAAACTTTTACCAAGTGGTCTGCTTTATATAGAACTGATTTAAATATTGAGACGCTGGATTTTTCCTTCTCAGTATGTGCAGCAGACACTGAAATTCTTCTGTGAATGTACACATACATGGTACCAGTTTTTGTTCGCTATGCTTTCAGCCTGCAAGCAACACAGAATGAAATGCATTTAATTCTCCTCTCATTCCTTTTAGCCACCAAGGCTCTTGGCTTGCCAAGGTACCCCCTTCCAACCACAGCCAACAAGGACTCATTGTTCCTCACTCATTAAATGCAGTAGATTTGCTTGATAGAATACATTTGCTGGCCTGCCTATCTGGTGTGCTATTTTACATCTGCAGTTTCCAAGGTATTCATTTGCTCACCAGAGGAAAAAAAAATGACGAGGAAAAAAGCATAATCTGCATATTCTGATGTTAGTACATTGATTCATTGTGTCATTTCTAAAAGAGGGACAATATTATGACTCATGAGCACGGAGGAAAAAAAATGGAACATTTTATTTCTTTGTTGGTTCAGCAAGTGTACATTTGGTAGTGACATGAGCTAATTGCATGGTTACCATGAAATAACATGTTTTATTTTTCCGTAATAATGTAGTAACTACATAGTAACTTCTTAGGAAACAATAATAATTATACAGTAACGTGATAACAGTGCTGTTTTAGTTTTACCAACAAGTGTGGAATTAGCAGTACATAAAGTACAAAATACACCTTTTCTGAACTAATGTGCACACCTGCCTAAAGCGATTGATTCTTCCTTGCTTTTCTGGCCCCTACTTGCTTCTCTCTCATGGCAAGCCCCTTACACTGTTCAAAAGTGTAAATCTACATTCTTTTCATAATCTCTCTTCTTGAAGCCCGACAAGCTATTCATCCTTTAGAGTTCTATCATGAGGTTTAGAACTGAAGCATAAAACTGAAATACCATGTGGGGCTTTATGTTAAATAACCCAGAAGTCGCTTAGAATGGCAAAAATAGCAAAGCCAGGGGACGGCTTCCACAGTACAGCTCTGGGCAAACGGGCTATGGTGAAGACCTGAGACCCTCCTGGCAGGTTTCACATTGAGCTAAGCTGAGTCTCAAAGAAGGGCATGCATTTAGCTTCCAGGGTGGAGAGGTATAGAAAGTACTGGTTGGCACTTCCTCTGCTGGATGGTCCATGAAATACATGCACAGCTTTGGCGAGAGCAGAAGAGCTCTCATCTTTGTCTCCACAAGGGGGGAGGGTGGGGGGGGGTTGCAAGCATCACGAGAAATAGCTTCTCTATAGAAAAGGAATATATCAAAATGGAATTTCTCTAAACATGAGAGAGAGAGAGAGAGAGAGAGAGAGAGAGAGAGAAGGGGGAGAGAGGGAGAGGGAGAGAGAGAGAATCATTTATGGGAACAGAGCAAGATTCACATAGTAAAAGAGACTTAGATACTTGGCTAAGAAAACAAGACAGGCAGGAATAAAGAAAAGACAGAGACACAGAGGCATACAGGCTGAGAGACAGCAATAGAGTAAGAGAATGAATAGGTTGGAGACAGAGACAAAGAGAGACATGGAGAAGGAGGCATAGATAGAGAAACAAGACAGAGTAATAGAGACACAAAGAAAGAAAGAAAGAAAGAAAGGGAGAAGAAGAAAAATGATATTCAAAGATGAAAAGAGAGGGAAGGAGAGAGGGATATATATATATATATATATATATATATATATATGTCTTTGTGTGTGTGTGTCTGTGTGTGTGTATTTTATATATGCATACATACATACATATATATAAGACCTTCTGATTTTTGGTCAGCCTTGTTCTAACTATTTTTGGAGTTGTATGAGGGCCAGAGGCAATACTTCTGTTCATTATAAAATTGCATTGCATTTTCAACTTCTGGTTTGGTACGAAGAAATGAATCATACAGCCTCAGAGCTGTACCATCATTTTTCTCTGTGGTCTAATTTAAATTCTCTATCAAATACCATTGCAACAG
This sequence comes from Herpailurus yagouaroundi, assembly GCF_014898765.1. Lineage (NCBI taxonomy): Eukaryota > Metazoa > Chordata > Mammalia > Carnivora > Felidae > Herpailurus > Herpailurus yagouaroundi. The sequence continues at coordinate 767,709 of NW_024412430.1, forward strand.
TGACTTTTAACATTTTGCATGATTTATGCTGTTAATGAGCAAAGAACCAGAGCAGGTTGGGATATTCTCTCTAAAGGGAATGGAGTAAAATAAAATCCTGCACACCAGCCTTGCAGAAGTATTCCAATTCTGATGGCTCTCATTCAAGCTGATCACTTTAAGTTCTTGCTCCTACTTATTACAAATGAAATGGCATCTTTCAATGCCATTTCATTTGTAAGATACCTAGATACCTTGATTTTTGCCCATAGAAGAGAACTAATTGAACGGGGAGGAAATATCCCAAAGGTAGGGGGAAAGCCACAACATGACCGGATTGACTCCAGAAGATGAGCATGCTAGTCCAAAGGAAGACAGGGAAGACACTAAAACCTTCAAATATGTGGGTTCACCGAAGCCAAACACATTGGATTTTGATGGCCTAGAGGTCTAAATTATAGACTGCAAGTTCTGAATTTCCCAAAATGCATCTTGGATTGTTTGAAGGGGATATTGCCATATGTTGAAAGAGTACTTTGCCATGGATTAAGAAAGGCAGCAAGAACCCAAATCTCTGAAATGTACCATCTGATTCCGTGTCAGATGTTTTGACCTGAGGGATGTCATTTATAACCCTAGACCCCTGCTCATCACCCCATTCCACTTTCCTCTTTGGATATGTGGATCTCTATTCTAAACTGATTTTCAACACGAAATGTTGAAAAGGTGAAATTGACAGTTGATCCAAGGACAATTTGTAAGAGAATGGGAAAGTGTTTCAAAACCATCCACCCAATATGAATCCCCTCTCTCTTTCCCCAACTCTGTCTGGAATGTGCTATGTTAGTCTCTATGTAGGGAGCATGGTTGCACATGACACAGTGTGCTCACGGTGTTTCACTATGGGTTGAACTTTATCAGTGTTATGGGCTGTGATCCCCAAATTCATATATTGAAGCCCTAATACCCAGTACTCAGAAAAGGACTGTACTTGGAGAATGGTCTTTACAGCAGTCATTAAATTAAAATGAGATTATTTGATGAGCCCTAATCCGATGTGACTGTTCTGCTTATAAGAAGAGAAGGTTGGGGCACCTGGGTGGCTCAGTCGGTTAGGAATCTGACTTCGGCTCAGGTCATGATCTCACGGTTGGTGGGTTTGAGCACCGCATCTGGCTCTGTGCTGACCGCTCAGAGCCTGGAGCCTGCTTCGGATTCTGTGTCTCCCTCTCTCTCCCCCACTCCCCCACTTTCTCTTCCTCTCTCTCTCCCTCTCTCAAAAAGAAATAAACATTAAAAAAAAATTAAAAAAGAGGTTAGGACATTGATACACATCATGTGACGACAGGGAGAAGACAGTTATTTACAAGACAAGGAGAGTGGTCTCAGAAGAAACCAACCCTCCCAACATGTTGATCTACCCTCTAGAGCTGTGAGACAATAAGTTTCTATTGTGAAGGCACCAAGAGTGTAGTATTTTGTTATGGCAACCCTAGCAAATAAATATAATCAGTTATCATTATGTGTACCAAGAATCATTTTCAGATGGTTAGGTATTCCTTAACTAATGAAAGCTGTACTTCATCAGTGATAAAAGTCGTTAGTATGTTGGGGCGCCTGGGTGGCGCAGTCGGTTAAGCGTCCGACTTCAGCCAGGTCACGATCTCGCGGTCCGTGAGTTCGAGCCCCGCGTCAGGCTCTGGCTGATGGCTCAGAGCCTGGAGCCTGTTTCCGATTCTGTGTCTCCCTCTCTCTCTGCCCCTCG